>NW_025728247.1:0-128896 GCF_021461385.2 Schistocerca piceifrons | reverse complement strand
TAGTACTTGCAGTGGATCCTGATGCAGTTTGGAATTCCTGTGTGATGATCTGGATAGGTGTTTGCCTATTACACATTCGACCCTCTTCAACTGTCGGCGGTCTGTGTCAGTTAACAGATGAGGTCGGCCTGTCTGCGTTTGTGTTGTATGTGTCCCATCATGTTTCCACTTTACTATCACATAGGAGACAGTGGACCCAGGGATTTTTAGTTGTGTGGAAATCTCTCGTACAGATGTTTGACACAAGTGGCACCCCCATCACCTGACCAGGTTCTAAGTCCGTGAGTTCCGCAGAGCACCAAATTCTGCTCTCACAATATCTAATGACTACTGAGGTCGCTGATATGGAGTACATGACAGTAGGTGGCAGCAAAATGCACCTAATATGAAAAACACGTTTTTGGGGGCGTCCGGATACTTTTGATCACATATTGTACCATGAGGTCAGTTGACCACGAAGGCCAATGATGCAATGTGAGAGCTGCTCACTCCTTATGACCAATCCATGTTCGAGGCAGCCCACTGTTGAGAAATGCTCTTGCACACAGGTCAGTGCAGTTGTGCTATGTCCTGTTGTAAAACAAAATTTTCATTATGTATTTATAATTGTGTAATGAGCTCACAAGCTAGCTGCACCAGGGAGACTATTAACAGCAACCACATGAACTGAAAACTTACATATATAGCCTAGGTACACTTTATTTAGATGTGCAAGTTGGTGTCTTCATTCATGCAGAAAATATAGTTCTGTGAACTATTTGAAACACCCAGTATGTAGAATATCGAGAGATGTTCAATGTTAGTACAAGTGAAGTGATAATGTTCTGCTCTGTAGATTGGCAGTTGAATACAATGATTTATGTTTGTAAGTGCCTCACGTGCTCTATGGCAGTAAGAGCACTGGAATGATGGTCACAAACATGCAGAATTGATGATCACAGCTTTCAATGCCCTTGTGAAGGAATGATGTAGTGCCATATTCCTAAGTGCTATGCCCAAGGGTGAATAGAATGTTACTTCATAATCCCCACACGTATGTGATAGAAGAGCACAAATATGTAATAACATAAGGCAAGAGCAAAGAAAACCGATCTCCTACATATGTATCATACAAGGAAACTTCGAAAAGTTGCACATTATCATGGCAGGCCAAGTAACTGTTACTGAATATTGCACACTGCACTTCAAAGTTACACAAATACACGACTTTTTTTTGACATAGTCACCAAGTATCCTATAAACAATGGTTGGAACACTGTACCGATCATTCAATCCCTTGATGATGATAACCAACTTCTGTTTCACATAGCCATGCAAGAACTGTTACGTAAGTGTCCTCATTGTTGCAAAATCTCACCCTCCCCCAAATAAAAGGATATTCTTTCAGCTTGTCTAAAAGATTAAAATCTCATGGTGCAAGATCTGGACTGTATGCCTCACTCACTTCTGTGGATCATAGTTAAATTATTGGCGCCATTTCACTATGAATGGATGTGACATTGGATTTGGTCCATAAACCGCCAAGATTTAACAGAGAATCTATATTCAAATTAGACTTTTGCTCACAAGAATCTTACTGTCCATTGTACTTCAGTTTCGAGTATGTCTCCAATTTCCATGCAATTTCACTTGTGCACAGATGTACCTGTTACCCAAATGCATTAAAACTATGTCTGCAGGAAACCGGCATGTGTATACTTTACTGACAATGTTCTGTCTCTGTTGTGTGGGACAACATGTGTAATTTACTTTCTGAAGTTCCTACATACTTATGATGAAACAATGGAAAAGTATAATCCCTGAAATACGTATAAAATCTTTCAGCCCCTAACATATTGTTATTAGCAGTTTGAGCACCAATAACTTACTAGTTGATGACTGAGTGCCTTAAAATAATTTCTGGCAGTTCAAGCCTATTCTATTTTTGTTTCTGAAAACAAATATGACATAGCACTTTGTATCCTGGAGCATACATGAAATATGGAATGCTCACAATTTCCTCTTCACTGCCATCAGCATGTATTACAAGTACCGAGTGTAGTACAGTGGTCTTCTACTCACACCAAACAAATGATATAGTTCAGATGGAATTAGTGAATATGCTTTGTGCGTCATTGGATGTTGCAAGCAAGTTGTATGCATGCTGCTCGCTGTGAAGAGAAAGCCACACCCCCATTTATGGATCATCCTTTTCACCCTTTCCACAAGAGTGTGAGCTCCTACACAATCACATCAGAAATGCTCCCACGAGTCTCATTCATGTTTTATGAAGAGTCTAGACATGCACTTTCACTTGCGAGCACTTTCATTTGCATGCTCTTATGTCTCCCCAAGGGTTCTGAATATTTTGTTGGATATATTAACAGTATGAGGCTGCCTAAGTGTACTCACATTATGAGTGATAGTGTAACTCCCTCAGTGTGACACTTACGTCTTTATAAAGTAATGTTTCCAGCAGGACCAGTTTCTAATACTCATGTTAACAGTGTTGCAGAGATGGCTCTCAAAGCACAAGCTCTTCTAAACTGACCTGTTTACCCTAGACATCAAGCCAGTCAAAAAGGTTTAAGTGCTTGCAAAAAGTAGTAAGGAAACAGCATGTGCACTTTTTTAAGCTTTATTTGGTACAATAGGACTAGAATTAACAATCAATCAGTTACACAACAGGTACAATGTTTTAAATAATGAGAAAAATTTGGCTTCCTTTTGCAAAATAATTTGTCAAGCATCGAAAAAGCCTGGAATACAGTAATATTTTATCAAATTATTGTTCAGTGTTTTGGTACAGTCTGCTTCGAGACACAATTCGAAGTTTGCTCCTTTTCTTTTACAAGAAAACAGTCAAAACTGAATTTTAAAGCAAAGCATTGCTTATTTTGTGTAGGTAGCATGAATTGGTACTAGTTTCTTTGCTACAGTTTATACTTATCCAGAAATGTTTCATTCTGTTACAAGCTTGCTTTCTACATCAACTGCAATACAAGTGTCTCGCATCTGGTAACATCTAGAAATGTTTAGAGACATGATTATAAGACTTTCAAAATGCCATTCAACATACATTCCAATCTACATGGACAAAGCACCTAAAAGTTTGCTACATTCATAAATTATATCTTAATTTACTGTAAAATCTTTACAAAACATATTTCAACTTTTGATATAAAAACATTGCATGGACTAGCCAGTTATCAAAACAACTGCTGAGTATATTACAAACAGAATAGAAAACGTTAAAAATGTATCTGTATACATAATACAGAGCCAGCAACATTTGTACTTACAAGACGTAGCCCTATAATTACATTTTTGTATATTTTACTGTTGTTTGATACTTATAAAAAACCATCAAAGGCAATTTTTCCTCCAATATATAGTTAAAAAGAGTTTAAGTACATACTAGTGCATGATTATGTGAAATACAACAAAAAAATTCCAAAGCAATTAATTTCCAGGAGTGTGCTAGTAGTTACAGTGTGATATCCATTATTACAAAAAGTTTAACCATGAAAGGTGTCTTCTGAGGTATTTCAAATCTCGTATTTGTGATTTATTTGAAGTTTAGTACAAAAGTTCATGCGCTTTTGTGAGAGCAGGATGGTTATTGATCCCTTATTAAATAAAAAGGCACACATTCATTTTGATATTATTAGTGCCCTGTGAGGCCTATAATCAACCAGGTCTACTAGGTTGTATTTATACAAAACTGAAATTGAAATAGTCAGGAAGTATAAAACTCAACCATCATAAAAATATATCAAAAGTAACACAAGATTTTCATATGCTTCAGGTGCAACATGTAGCTTTTATTTATTTTTTTAATTTATCGAGACTGTTTACTTAAGAGAAAGGAGGATGTGTAAAAGAAAAGATTGGCTAAGAACTGCATTCTGATTTTACATATCAGATGTGAAAATCATTACACACTGATGTTTCCCATTCTATTCAGTCTTCTCTGATGCAAATCTGATAAAATACTTCTATCAAACTTACTAATCATCCTTCTGATGAACACAATTGTATCTACATAAAAGAATTCTATTAATATTACTTATATAACTAAATGCAATGGAACTTAAAATTAAAACATTAAGTCACAGTAAAGCCTAGCCTAAAAGTTCACAATTAAAATTAAAGCACTGATATTTTTGTTGGCCTTTTGCCAATCAGTCATGCAAAGTCTTTAATAGATTTAGTATATATTTCATGCATTTTAACACTGAAAGCACCACTGACGACCATATGCCATCTTCCTCCCCATCATTCTTTTTTCTTACGATAAAAGTTTTCAATGTTTTATTATATGTAACACTGAATAGTTATATTGACAAGTAGATCAGCTAATTTGCCCCCAGGTTTGAAAGCTTTTGTGGTTCCCTCTCTGGATGATAATTAGAAATTTTGAATCAGTTTACACGAAACAAAAATTACAGTTAGAAATATTTAACAGCACTTAAAATTATTACTAGTTAAATCTTATTCATGTTAGCTTTTCATGGTATATACACAAGTTACTCTCTCATAAAATTACTGTTCTTTGGGTTAAGCTAGAAAACCAGTTAATAGTGTGCATCAAGGTGGTTGTTTTCATTGTACGTACAATATTTCGATGACCAACACAGCTGTCTATTTCAGGTGCTCTGCGTTTTACTGCTGTGTGTACCTGCTGCCTGGACCAGTCTGGTTAAGAATCAGGGCAGGAAGCACACATAGCAACAAAGCTCCAACCACTGTGGTTGGACTCTGGGCTACAGGTATAAATAACAGCAAAACTCCCAGCACCTGAAGAAGACAGCAGGGTCTGTCTTTGAAATATTGTGGTTAGAATGAAAACAACAATTCAGCAGAACATCTGGAAGCACATGAGTAATCAATCATTCAGAGAAAACCTGAGGATTACAAATCTAGTAACATAATTTTGATAAAATTATGCAATGAATACTTTAATAAAAACATTTGGAAAAAAATCCTGATGTAAAATAACCAAATTAGGTGGAGAGTAAGTAAATTGTGTAGATCATGTTTGAGAACAAGAGAAAGAGAATTTAAGTTCATAAGGAAGCTATTCAGTAAGATATAGTGCCCTACCAATAACAAGATCACTAGATACAGAGCCCAAGTTTTTATAGAGGAAGAAAATTGTCTGTGTCCTATGGAAAAGCCATTTATCTTCGGGAAACAACAGAAAATCAAAATTGTGATAGCTCATATCACCAGAATACAAGTATTGTGTTCTAACAACTGTGACAAATCTTTTGCTAACAGAAATACTGTATTTGCTATTTGCTTCATTTTTATAGTTAGTTATTCTGCAAGGAAATACACAAATGAGATTGGACAGACACATTAATAATAAACACCAAATGATGACTTTTTGGATGAGCATTTTCTTCCTTGGAATGAGAGAGACAAAAGACAACAACCAAGGACACTGTGAAGGGTAATCTGTAACACATAAAGGCTGTGTGCACTGAAATAATGCAGTACCTAAATTCATTGCCAATGGATGATGAGAGATAGCATTAAGTAATAGTGCAAACACACACAATGTTGCTTTTAAATAAACAGACAGAGGCTAACTTTTGAGCAGAACTACACTAGTATGCATGTCAAATTTAATATACAGTAACAATGCTGGTTCCCAGGTGTCTCTTAATTTGCTTGAGATGTTCCTCAGTGCTGATTTAAATTGTTTCTAGAATTTAGTTTTCTGTAATCGCATTCCTGAATTTTAAAATACACTTTCAATTAAACACAGAACCACCACCTGTTGTTACATGTGAAGAGAATGTTACAGTTGTTGCACAACATCTATTTATTACACTTCCGTTCATGTGCAACATTCTAAAATTCCTATATTGGTCAAAAGAAAATGTCATATATGACCTAACATTCTCTGGTTGGAAGATATAGATGTTATGAATTATTTAGCTAGATAATTTGAAACACATACTAGTAAGAACACATCAGTTCATGTAATAAATGGTACAGTATCAGGAAGTTTACATTATTTCTGTCATTTAATATTCATTGACTTGCGCACAACTTAGTTGACCTGTAATTCTCAATGTTATGGTGTATCAAGTTATCTGGAAAGAAGATTTTGTATCACCTTACAGCCTTTCAATAAATCACGTATGTGAGACACACAAATATCAGCAACATGTAAAAGAAAATATGACTCTGCCAAGGCCGGGTCTGTTCTGTTGTACCACCCATTCAAAATTTTATGTACAAAGTCACTTAATACAATCAGATACATCAAAATATCACTTAATTGAATTTCAACCATTTTATAATAATGAAGGGACATACCACAGCTACAGACTTTGTGGTTTTATACAACTTTCCAAAACTATAGAAGCCAAAACCAACTCCTATACTTGAATGTTGGAAGACCTACCATATGAAAATATTGCCTTAAAATGTACTTTTACAAAATTCTATGTGAAATACACAACTATATTAATTTTGACAGAAGTGAATGCACTTTCAACTTATGGTGAAAAAACAGCAAATCAGTGAAAGAGATACACACACCAATGGATAAAATATTAATGGAATAGCGAATATGATACTAAAAGGGGAGAGCACATGAACAACCTTCCCCTCCTGAAAGCACAATATGTGTCTTCAAGACAAATTACTAGAGTGCAGAAGTATACCTTAATTTAAAACCTGAGAAAATAGTTATTTTTTAAATCCGCATCAGCATTATATTGCAAAAAAATCCACATTCCCATAAGTTATTTATTTTAATTTACTGTTTTCCACTTTAAAATTATAGCATTTCTTTCTTTTTTCCACACAAATCAGTTACGTAACATCACATTTCACAAAACAAATAGTGGGTAGGTTTTACAAAATTTTATAGAAGCTGTCTTCTGTACATATGTGCTAATTTCAGATGAATCATTACAAGAGATTTTAAATAACTGGGAAGACCAATTAACCAAGTAAATCACATGAGTTTAGGCAGTGGATTTATTGGGCCACACTCTCCATTCATTTTATTTGAAAATCTCGTCCAGTGTTCTTTTCTGTGCAGTTCTTGTTTCATTTTCATTCCTTGTCTTGGCATGAAACGATGAGAATATAAAGTTACGGTTTCAGCTGGAAATCTATGTAATGAAGCATTGTTAAAGTTGAAGGAAAGTGGTCCTGCTTCTGATGGACAACCAGTATTTTTTCTTTTGAGATATATAAGATGTTACAGAAGATATTAATCTACCCATCTTGCTTTACATAACACACGTGCACAAATAACACTATAAATACAGGCTCAGAAAATAGTTTCCTCTCTCTTTGAAATATGTCATGCACAAAAACACCATAGTGGCTAATAAGAGAACTTGGTTCCACTACTAGCTCACAGACCTTGAAGGGTGAATATTATTAAAAAAAAAGACCATTTTTTAATGCACAAGGGTGTGCTTCTACACATGTCAGTTGGCAGTGCTACTTTTTGTAATTTATCTTTTATATCGGTGAAAAGTATAAAATTCAATTCTGAATACTTCTTTTCATAACTGCCACCAGGCATTACAATCTCTCTATTGTGTTGTCTTTGATATGCATCAGCAAATGCTTCATAATGTGAACAGTGGGTACTGTGTACCACTACTGTTACAAATGACACACTATAACTCATTACTCTTATCATAAAAAATTCTTATTATGAAAGTTGCTAGTTAGAAAATCTTCAATAGACAACTGAAGGAGGACAATAATGTAAAAAGGATAGCTAGCTACTCACTATATAGAGGAGATGTTGAGTCGCAGACAGGCACAACAAGAAGACTGCTGAACAAGTAACCTTTCATTCAAAAGACCTTCTGAATTAGACAAAAAAAAAAACACACTCTCACACACACACACACACACACACACACACACACACACACACACACACACACACACACACATTCATGCAACACAACAAACACGCTTATGACCACTGTCTGGCTGTCATCAACCAGTTGTCTAATTCACAAGAAGGAATTCTGGTTGAAAGCTTACTTGTTTACTAGTCTTTCTGTTGTGTCTGCTTGTGACTCAACATCTCCACTATAAGGTGAGCAGTAATCTATCTTTTTCATAATACTGTCATTATTCCATCCCATCTTTTCCACTGATTGACTTAAACTGAAGGAAGTAGAGCATAACTATGTTGTCAGGATGCTCATCATTCATTCAAGTCAGTGACTGTCATATAGGTATCATTATTTTTAATCTCATCTTATTCCTACATATTATTCGGCACTGCTTTGTTTATCAGTAGCACTGTTTACACACTTATCTTAATAATTGCCAATTTTCTCCTCAATTTCCCTGTATCCCATGAGTTAAGTCGAATAAACTGATCTTTGTGCTGTTTTTAGGCATATCCTTGATCAGCAGCATATCACCTCAAAAACAGGCATTCCGTTACAGATTTGCTACTTTCTTCTGGTATTCTGAATAAGACTTTTGAGATATTTAACAGTCCACCTTATTCAGTATACTATTATTTATGTTTACATGCAGCAGTCACAGATTAAGAACATTATAAGACATACTAATGAACAAATGTAAGGGTTCTTCTTATAATTTCCGGGTATGCAGCCGGATCCTGTCGACGGGATCCGGCTGCATACCCGGAAATTATTAGAAGAAGAAATACGCCGGGAAAATTTCAGAAGTCACATCAAATGTAAGGGTTACTCTTTTTTTATTAAAACACAGTAACAATTCACACTTATACAAATACTAATGTGATACTGTGATAATGCTACATGGTCAACCTATGCATCAGAAAATTCTACCACCAAACAGAAATTAACCTAAAATTCAACATCAAGGATTTTAATTCTGAACATGCAACTTTCGGCATGTAAGTTAAAGAGGACCTGTACTTTCCTGTCTCATTATTTATACTTTCCTGTCACTGGATCAGTACAACAACCAAAACAATGTCTTCTCATACTCGGCAAGGTGAAGTGACTATTGGGCCATAGTGCAAACTAACTCTGACTCATGATTAGGTACAGTCACATTCCAATTCAAAGTAGCACATGATGTTACCTCACAGTGCAGGCATGAAAAGTGATAGCGAAAAATATTTTAATGGGAAGCCATGACAACATGCTGTTAACTTCATAAATTTTATGAGAATTGTGTGATAGTCCTGAGAAGGCATCAGAACGTAAAAGCAAATGTTGAAAAGAGAAAATTGAGCAAGTCATTCATGTGCAAATTACCAAAAGAGGGTCACGATGTCAAGTAGAGCAGGATTCAAGTATCTACCCCAAAGCAGAATACACAAAATGCATGAAATAAATGTTTCACTGATGATAAAGATAACTGCACTATTAGATAGAAAGTTCTGCAACATTATGAACAGGACAAGGAAATATCCTTTTTGCAAAAACTTCAAAACTTTTACTGCAAAGACTTTGGACTTGCAGGCTAGCAAAGAAACTCTGAGGAAAAACTGTTCCATCTACAGGATTTGATCCCAAAAGGTGGCAGAATTAACTATTCATATTGTATGGATTAGACTACATACTTGCAAACACAGCATACCATAATAGATTTTTATGAAAAATTTAGCACCAGAATTAAAAGCAGCCAGTGGTTTATTTAGATCAACTGTGGCTTCATGCCTACTACATTGTGACTTCTCTGTGACTGTAACAGGAATACTTACTTCATAGTATCAAATAAAACTGGACAGAAAAAAATTACAAATATTTGGAGACAATGACATCAAACTATAGGCACTAGTTAAGGAGCACCAATGTTCTCCTATTCATTCCATTGGCAAAATTTTCCAAGAAAATGATTCCTTCCTACTAGTGCCATACCATCTAGGCTTAAATCCTATTTCTGTCTTATGTCAATCACGACACTTCCTAACCTGAAAAAAATATTGGCTGATGCTTTTGCTGCTAATAAACAGACATTGTGTGTCATCTAGCATGGTACAAGCCTCTAGAGAGGACACTACTTCAGTGAATTGTGCATCAATTTCACTGCTTTTGTATGCAAGCAGCTTTTCAGTTGATCTCACAAGGTCAACAAGAGCTCCTTCCACCAGAGAAAAATTTGAGGTAAGCAGCAGGACAAAAACTGGGACCTCAGCATTACTAGTCAAAAAGTGCCAATATCTATACCATGTGGTCAGTCTACTTTTGGTCTTGTGTCATTGCGTATCACTGTTGTGACATTAAGAGAATGTAAATGCCAAAAAAATATGTTATGGCTATTGGAGGACAGATACTTAGATGATTGAGGAAACTGAAATACAACAAAATCAGGTTGCACAGATCTGAACGAGAGCTGGCACTATCATCAGCAACTGAAACACATTAGTGACTTAAACAGCAAATGACAAAACAAGAGACATAACTGTGGAAACTTGCAATGTCACTGGAGATACCAGTGTTTCTCGAATGTAATGTGCTGCCCCCCTAGCCAAATAACCAGTTCACCATGCTAAATAATACTCTACTAAAATTTCTTTGTATGCTTGCTTATCAGTTTAACAGGCTGACATATTTATGCACCCCCTCCTCTCTCTCTCTCTCTCTCTCTCTCTCTCTCTCTCTCTCTCTCTCTCTCTCTCTCTCTCTCTCTCTCTACAGGATGACCCCACCTCCTCCTCCACTGCAATAATTTTATACTCCTTCATTTTATACTCCTTCCATTTTCTGACCACCTTGCATTATTACTTTCTTTAGACATGTCTGACAGGTGAATCAGCCTTGGGAAATACAGCCAAGCTTTCACTTTAATGGCGTAGAAAGTGACTTAATAGGTTACAATTTACTGGGATTTGTGTATAAGCTAGAATTATCTTAGATGTAGCTCTTAATAATATTAATACCCTTTTCTGTAAAATTCGGTACTTTTGTAAACAATGCAGATAATTAGCAGCTGAACCATTACACTACACAAATTTGGACTAAAAAGATTATCATCAGAAGTTACTTCTAGCTTATTTATTTATTTGTTTGTTTTAATAAAAGAGGACAGCAGCAGTACTAACGGTCTGAACACAAAGTGGCCTCTTACAGAAGAAAATATCAGTGACTTATTCAAGGTAAATTACATGTTTAAGCACTATCCCTTTGGCTCACTGAATAATTGGTAAGTCTTTCCTTCCCAAAATGGTCCACTGCATCAACAAAATTCCATGTTTACCCTTATATACTTCTAGCTCCCATCACATGTACACAGCAAGTTGGTAGTATGTAATCATGTCCTCTCTTAACCAATATTGTTATCAATTCTAGAAAAAAGGTGAACAGTCATTCTGTTCTTTCTTAAGTGTAACATACAGTGCATAAATATCAACAAATATACAAATGTTTAGGCCAAATTACATAATGTACATATGATAAATGTGACTTGAATGAAAAGCCACAAAAAGCCCATAAATCTGCAAAGCTCTGGAAGAAAATTGTGCATAATATTTGTAGTGTGTTAGATGCACTCCAACAGGCTACTTGTGCAATTAAACTTGTCATAACAGTAAAACCACTGTTTACTGGGTAGTAAAATGTATCTCCCGTGCTGGCTGGTTCTTCTCCACCATCCAAACAGAACCACTGGCTGCCTTCTGCAACAACTGTATCAGCTCCTTTGCCACATGTTCTGCCCTGCAGATTTTCACAAATATTATGTGAACATTATTAATATACACAATGTTAGAATGTTTCAAAATGCAAATGTAAGATGTAATTGGCAGGTATATCACAATCTTCTCTTATAAATTGTGAAAGTACATGTAGTGTCCAGAAGATAATACTTACCAAGAAGAAGTTAATTGTAACAATATCTAAAATGAGAGAAAATAACTAGTAGGCAACTATGTATATGCAACAGTATGCTCTTTCATTGAGACCTAGAACAAATAAAAGTGAAGATTTTTGATAACTAATTGGTAAATAAGGACGGACAACTTACGAAGTGCCTATATCAAAATGAAAAACTAATTACTTGTTCAAAATGGGAAACAAAGTAGTTATGGAACACAGCCTACAAATTTTCTAGACTCAAATTACAGTCATACACTACAATTGGACTAATGGGGACACATGACCCTCCTAAACAATATCCAACGAGCGTTACTTACAGACACTAGAAGTATTTTTAATAAAGGACACAGTAGCTAATTTGTTTCTTCTCCAGCCACACACAATTTTACTGCAATTGTACTGTGTGCAATGGAAAAATAGACAGATATAAAAAAATGGAAACTGGAGTCACGCTATCACACGGGTATGATAAGGCTGAATTACAAAGACATAGGGACATTATCTACATACTAGAAAAGAAGGCAATGTGGAGGGCATTTCAGGGAAATAATCTGACAAATGTAAGAAACAAGAGCTAGAAATGGGCAGAAGGAATCATTCGTGTGAATCTTTCACTTTTGGATTCCAATTCACCTGCTTTTTTGCCTTCAATGTATTTTTATTGCTTATTTTTCACATACTAGTGTTCCATTCTTTCTTCCAGACCAAATTTTCAATATTCTTCATGTTCCATAATTATCTGACTCTCCCTTTCAACTGAAGTTTCTTCCAGGTACATGAGAAAAGCATGTTTGTTTTATCTAGGTGCCTCCAGTATCCATTTTCATCAGAGTCCAGAGGGTAACAATGTTCACTCCTTTCTTAGTTTCTCCACCTGCATTTTCACACTTTTCTCTGTTTTACGAAGTCTGCTGATAGCGTTGAGACTCATTTCCTTATTCTAAACCAATATATTAGGTGTTGTGTTAAAACACACTTTAGTTCCGGAGGAATGTATGTACAACATTTTTAACCAACAGAAGAGAGTTTTCTAGGACTCGGAATGTATATTGTACATCTATGTCTATGCATCCTTATTTGACCTTTCATTTTCCACTTTGCTTTAATGTTTTCCCTCATTCCAATTTAGTCTCTATGAATCACATGTTAACAAACATGTTTAGAGTGTGCTCATCAGCCTATTTCTTATGTTTGTCCTTTGTTTAATCTTCTCCAAGGAGATTTTTAGTTTATTCTCTCAGGCATTTCGATAAGATGGTTTATCTTTTACATTGCTAGGGGGAGGAGGGGGGTTTGGAACGGCAGAACTCCCACAGACAGGGCCACCAGGGTGGCGGGCAGTTGGGACATAGGGAATAGCTGTCTCTCCACAGGTTTTCAAATTGTGATCCCTTCAGCCACTTATGGAGGTGGAGGTCATACTGTGTTACAGGATGGGCGGAGGGAGGGAGAAAGATGTGGCTGGAAGAGAGCTGGTATCTGGTCTGAGGCGGAGGTAATGACAGGGCCACTGACTGCGAACTGCAGTTGCGACTGGAGCTGTTGGTTTGGCAAGCCATGCGAACATGTCCAGCCTTGATGTTGAACAGCTGACAATGCTTTGCTCCATCCTGTATGCCAACTGAACATGCATGCCCAGACACAGCAGCCTCATATGTAGGTAGGTGTGTATGCAGGATGCACCTGCTACTTAGGACATCGGAGTTCTACAAGGGTGTGATGTGTCTGCTTGTGCAGAATTTTGGCTGGACTGATCCCACTGATGGGAACAGGCCTGATGAGCGAGGATCAATATGTCACAAGGAAGTTGTGCAAGACATCCGAGATTGATGACATCTACAAGACTTCCCACATCGACCAGTCTACACGTTGGTGGTGGGATGAAAAGTGGCAGTGGTCATATGATCAATGCCATTGTGGCTACAGGTTTTGAACTCAGATAACAAACTGGGGCCATTGTCTGACGCCAGGGTACAAGGTGCCCTCTTCAATGGCACAAATCCTCTAACAGCACAGATGGTGGCAGGGGTGCATGCATATGACAGACATTCAGTTCAAGAGAGTGTCTACTACCAGCAACCACATAGAGCCCCCTCGTGGTCTTGCAATATTGACATGGACAATCTTCCAAGGCTGGTCATGGTGGTTCCACAGTGAAACATGTTGAGCTGTGAACACTTAACTGTGGGAGCGGGCATGGCAGGAGCAGCACAGACTTTTAATGTAAGCATCAATGTCAGGCCAGTATAAAAGTACCGCCCCAAAGTGATGCATGGTGGAGCTGGAGGATGCAGCGGTGGATTGTGGGTGGAATGACAACCCACAATGGTCCTCCACGGCTAACATTAAAGTGCTTTCTATGCACTGAGCCAGTATCACAGTGCAAAATAATTGTGGAAAAGTGATTTGACATGAGAGGAAACATGCTGACCAACACTTCTGGACTACTAACAAAACCTTGCATAACTGGGTCACAGAACAATGCCAAGGTGACCTTGTACACTGCCAGCAAGAATTCGCTCAAGGTGGTTTACAGCTGTTTCCTTTTGATTGAATTCCACATCGCAGACAAGACGGAGGCAGGGAAGGGCACCTGTGTTGGTATGTTGGGTGATGGGGCAAAATATATATTTCATAATGATACCCGATTAAAAACAACTGTATTGCTGCAAAATTTGTGCCTTCTTATCTGGTAGCTTGCCTTCTTCTCTAGTAGCTTAGGCCGATGGCTGAACAAGGAAATTAAAGGTTTGTGTTCAATCAACAGGAAACTTACTGCGATTAAAAAAAAAAATAAATAAATAAAAAAAATGAAGCTTCTTAAATCATAAATGAATGCTGAAGCCTTCTCTTCAATCTGGGAACAGATGAATAGCGCAGCATTTAAAATTTTGGAGACAAAGGCTATTGGGTGCTGCGAGCTATCTGACAACTTGTGTGACAAAATCACCACAATGTAATTCTGGGACACATCCATCGCCAGTGTCAGCGGCAGACCAGGTATGTAAGGCATCAGACAAAGGTGACTTGAGACCATCTTTAAGGTGCTGAAAAGCCTGTGTGAATTCAATGTCCTCCTCATGTGGCTGATTCAAAGGGTGTGCCATCTGTGGCACGTTGAGAATAAATGTGGTGAAGTATGTTATTTTCCCTAGAAATGATTGCACCAGAAGGACTATCAACTGCTATCAAGCCTCTTCAAGCAACTGGATACACACATCCTTTAAACCAATTTATGAAAAATAGTGGCCCCCACCTAGTTTAGATAACTCCTCTAAGTGAGGCAGTGAGTAAGGATCAATGTCACAGTTTGAGTTAACTGTGGACTTAAAATCACCACAAATATGTAATGAGCTGTTCACTTTTTTAACGAACTCTATAGGCACTGCCCACTGACTGATGGAAAATGGGGATGTAACACCTTGGTAGAATGGGGAGATAATGCCTTGGTCCTGAAGCCATGCAAGTTATGCCTGAACAGCCATGTGAACTATAAATGGCAGTGGTCAAACTCAGCAAAATTTAGCACAGCCAAAGGCTTCAAAGAAATATGACCCATAACATTACACGCAAACCCCATCATTGGTTCGAAAATCTCCTCAGAAGACATCTACAGTCTGTCAAGATAGGAGAAAGATACTGTAGTGGGCACTAATTTCAGTTAGTTCCCTTGATTAAAGACAAGACTATGTTGGCACTTTGCTGGAACTCCACAGATTGAGCAAACAGCATCAAAGCCAAAGTGACTTTCTGCTGTGGTAATAAGGAAACTGCCAGTTCTGCAGTGTACCCATATTTACCGCAGCATTTTCCTCCTGCTGCTGTTGAGCACATGGCCGTCAGGCAGGTCGCTGACAGATGACAGCCAGATGACCGCTTTTGCCATAGGTCCAGCTGTTTGCTGGAAGATGCAGGCTTCAACTGCCAGACAGGACTGAAGGTTTTTGATGTGTGTGATGTATGTTGCAGTGCTGAGGAGGGAGGGCAATTCAGACCTCCCCAAACATTACAGAAAAGACCATGCAATGCTGAGGAGGAAGCAGAATCATCAACGTACTTGAGTCTCTCATAAGAGGCTGGAGATCCAGAGGCCCATGAACTCGGGTGAGACTTAGAGCAAAAGTAGATGATGATGAGTTGGAATCGTCAGTTGACCAATGCTTACAATAGTGGCTAACAATCTGGGAAACCAGAGCATCATTTGTAAAAACCTGTTGAGCTTCCAAAGCAACTTCGAAAGATTTAAGCAATCTGAAGTGCTTCACCAAGATTAGGATCAGATTCAGCTAAAGCTTTTGTGGTGACCTTCCTGTCAGGAGTAAGCTGCACAATCACATCTCAAATCAATGAATCCGCATAGGAGACCTAAAAAGTTCTGACACGTGAATTTGCACTTGCATGCACGACACTGCAAGTCAGCAGCCCAAGCTGCGTATCACTGTCCATGTTGTTTATGACAGTGATTAATCTGGAGCCTAACCACAACAAACTGCCTCTTCTGAGCATAGTATTCAGGTCGATAGACACACAAACAAACACACAAAATTCTAGCTTTCGCAACAAACGGTTGCTTCGTCAGGAAAGAGGGAAGGAAAGACGAAAGGAAGTGGGTTTTAAGGGAGAGGGTAAGGAGTCATTCCAATCCCCGGGAGTGGAAAGACTTACCTTAGGGGGAAAAAAGGACAGGTATACACTCGCACACACACACATATCCATCCACACATACAGACACAAGCAGACATATATAAACACAAAGAGTTTGGGCAGAGATGTCAGTCGAGGCGGAGGTGTAGAGGCAAAGAAGTTGTTGAAAGACAGGTGAGGTATGAGTAGCGGCAACTTGAAATTAGCGGAGATTGAGGCCTGGCGGATAACGAGAAGAGAGGATATACTGAAGGGCAAGTTCCCATCTCCGGAGTTCGGATAGGTTGGTGTTGGTGGGAAGTATCCAGATAACCCGGACGGTGTAACACTGTGCCAAAATGTGCTGGCTGTGCACCAAGGCATGTTTAGCCACAGGGTGATCCTCATTAGCAACAAACACTGTCTGCCTGTGTCCATTCATGCAAATGGACAGTTTGTTGCTGGTCATTCCCACATAGAATGCATCACAGTGTAGGCAGGCCAGTTGGTAAATCACGTGGGTGCTTTCACACGTGGCTCTGCCTTTGATCGTGTACACCTTCCGGGTTACAGGACTGGAGTAGGTGGTGGTGGGAGGGTGCATGGGACAGGTTTTGCACCGGGGGCGGTTACAAGGATAGGAGCCAGAGGGTGGGGAAGGTGGTTTGGGGATTTCATAGGGATGAACTAACAGGTTACGAAGGTTAGGTGGACGGCGGAAAGACACTCTTGGCGGAGTGGGGAGGATTTCATGAAGGATGGATCTCATTTCAGGGCAGGATTTGAGGAAGTCGTATCCCTGCTGGAGAGCCACATTCAGAGTCTGGTCCAGTCCCGGAAAGTATCCTGTCACAAGTGGGGCACTTTTGTGGTTCTTCTGTGGGGGATTCTGGGTTTGAGGGGATGAGGAAGTGGCTCTGGTTATTTGCTTCTGTACCAGGTCGGGAGGGTAGTTGCGGGATGCGAAAGCTGTTGTCAGGTTGTTGGTGTAATGATTCAGGGATTCCAGACTGGAGCAGATTCGTTTGCCACGAAGACCTAGGCTGTAGGGAAGGGCCTCGCTGCGATGGAGCATTTCCTTTCACGCCGATCACCTGCCACCCTACCTAAAACCTCGTTCCTCATTACCTTAGCCAGCTTCATCCTGACCCACAACTTCTTCACTTTTGAAGGCCAGACATACCAACAATTAAAGGGAACGGCCATGGGTACCAGGATGGCCCCTCGTACGCCAACCTATTCATGGGTCGCTTAGAGGAAGCCTTCTTGGTTACCCAGGTCTGCCAACCCAAAGTTTGGTACAGATTTATTGATGACATCTTCATGATCTGGACTCACAGTGAAGAAGAACTCCAGAATATCCTCTCCAACCTCAACTCCTTTGGTTCCATCAGATTCACCTGGTCCTACTCCAAATCCCATGCCACTTTCCTTGACGTTGACCTCCACCTGTCCAATGGCCAACTTCACACGTCCGTCCACATCAAACCCACCAACAAGCAACAGTACCTCCATTATGACAGCTGCCACCCATTCCACATCAAACGGTCCCTTCCCTACAGCCTAGGTCTTCGTGGCAAACGAATCTGCTCCAGTCCGGAATCCCTGAATCATTACACCAACAACCTGACAACAGCTTTCGCATCCCGCAACTACCCTCCCGACCTGGTACAGAAGCAAATAACCAGAGCCACTTCCTCATCCCCTCAAACCCAGAATCCCCCACAGAAGAACCACAAAAGTGCCCCACTTGTGACAGGATACTTTCCGGGACTGGACCAGACTCTGAATGTGGCTCTCCAGCAGGGATATGACTTCCTCAAATCCTGCCCTGAAATGAGATCCATCCTTCATGAAATCCTCCCCACTCCGCCAAGAGTGTCTTTCCGCCGTCCACCTAACCTTCGTAACCTGTTAGTTCATCCCTATGAAATCCCCAAACCACCTTCCCCACCCTCTGGCTCCTATCCTTGTAACCGCCCCTGGTGCAAAACCTGTCCCATGCACCCTCCCACCACCACCTACTCCAGTCCTGTAACCCGGAAGGTGTACACGATCAAAGGCAGAGCCACGTGTGAAAGCACCCATGTGATTTACCAACTGGCCTGCCTACACTGTGATGCATTCTATGTGGGAATGACCAGCAACAAACTGTCCATTTGCATGAATGGACACAGGCAGACAGTGTTTGTTGGTAATGAGGATCACCCTGTGGCTAAACATACCTTGGTGCACAGCCAGCACATCTTGGCACAGTGTTACACTGTCCGGGTTATCTGGATACTTCCCACCAACACCAACCTATCCGAACTCCGGAGATGGGAACTTGCCCTTCAGTATATCCTCTCTTCTCGTTATCCGCCAGGCCTCAATCTCCGCTAATTTCAAGTTGCCGCTACTCATACCTCACCTGTCTTTCAACAACTTCTTTGCCTCTACACCTCCGCCTCGACTGACATCTCTGCCCGAACTCTTTGTGTTTATATATGTCTGCTTGTGTCTGTATGTGTGGATGGATGTGTGTGTGTGTGTGTGTGTGTGTGTGTGTGTGTGTGTGTGTGTGTGTGTATACCTGTCCTTTTTTCCCCCTAAGGTA
Source organism: Schistocerca piceifrons (assembly GCF_021461385.2). NCBI lineage: Eukaryota > Metazoa > Arthropoda > Insecta > Orthoptera > Acrididae > Schistocerca > Schistocerca piceifrons. The sequence continues at coordinate 109,879 of NW_025728247.1, read as the reverse complement.
AGTCTTTCCGCTCCCGGGATTGGAATGACTCCTTACCATCTCCCTTAAAACCCACTTCCTTTCGTCTTTCCCTCTCCTTCCCTCTTTCCTGATGAGGCAACAGTTTGTTGCGAAAGCTTGAATTTTGTGTGTATGTTTGTGTGTCTATCGACCTGCCAGCGCCTTTGTTCGATAAGTCACCTCATCTTTGTTTTTATATATAATTTTTCCCACGTGGAATGTTTCCCTCTATTTTTTATATATATATATATATATATATATATATATATATATATATATATATATATATATATATATGACTATAATAGAGGGAAACATTCCATATATATATTCCATATATATATAAAACAGTAGCATTCAAAATGACTGAGATAGACTTCCAAGCTCTCTCCAACAAGCTGTGTGTGTGTGTGTGTGTGTGTGTGTGTGTGTGAGAGAGAGAGAGAGAGAGAGAGAGAGAGAGAGAGAGAGAGAGAGAGAGAGAGAGAGATTGGGGGGGTTGGGGGGGGGGCAGGGTAGGGGCATTCAATGACAGTTTTACAAAATCAGCAGAAACAAAGCTGATTAAAAAGGAGGAAATGCAATAAAATTGACAAAAATCAATCTGAGGTAAACTGCATTCACTCTCACCCATAATCACATGCACAATCACATCATGGAATAAACTGTTAGAAGTGTTCAGATGTTCTAAAACTGTTAAACAAAATGAAGTAAGACGACAGGAAAACTACAATTAATTGACATGAATTAATTGACATGAATATGTGGCTGGCTGGTTACTTACATAAAAACATGGATTAGCCAGCCACCTTGACATTAAAACCATCACCCTAAATTTTAGAGAGCAAGTCGGACAATTCACAAAATTTTACAACTCATATCACATTCATTTGGCGGTCAGCTAATACTTCAACAAATGTGCAGCTGCCCTTTGGCTCAACAGTAAAAACCAGTCTATTAAAATGTGGTGCACTGTGATTTGTATGCCACATGCACCACACACTGAAAGGTACTCTTGCCAGAGCAAGATGACGTGTGTCATATGGCTGTAACCTATACAAAGACAAGTAAGGAGGACCTTACCCCACCTCCATGGCTGGAAGGAGGTATGCCATGGCTGCACTGTAGACTTTACTGGATGCAGCTTATTATCTGCCACTTCCAGATGCTCTTCTTCCCATCAACACATGACACTGTACCTCAACAGGGAGGCAAGAGCCTGCAGAGGCGTGGCACATTCGACTGACTGAAGATCGCGCCATGCCTCCTTGGCTGCTATATTTGCCCTTTCATTTCCCACAATACCCATGTGCTCTGGCACCCAACAGAAAGACACCTCCTTCACCAGCCTTTGTAATTGGAAGAGGGCATCCTGAATATCCTAGACTGGGTACAAGTATGGTAGAGAGTGAAGGGCCCTCTCAAAATTGGAACGGACAAGGAATTTAGCACTAGAAACACGTCTTTCTGCTACAGTGCCCACAAGATCAAGTATAATTCTGTGTACAATACAGCAAACTCGTGAGGCAATTGGATCTCGAGGACATGAATGCAGACAACAACACAGAAATCAAGCAGAGTCCATCCGTTTGGACCCACCCATAAATACAGCTATAGAGTCAAGGTACTCGGTTAAAATGTCACAAAATAATGTATTAAAACATATGCAGGAGTGCAAACCTCTCCTGCACTGTACTAACTCTTAAGTTACTCTGGGTCTCAGTAGTAATCTATCTGGTACACGGTTTAAACCCTGGCATTGGGGTTGTGCTTATTTCACACCAAGTGACTCCAGCACACAGCCTGGGAATCCCAAATGCCCTTGTTGTTCATGGGCAACTAGAGAAAAGGTGTTCCAGAAACAGACGAGCAACAGTATAGTATGCAGGTGAATTTGGAGCAGCAAGGAACTTACGTGCATGATGCAATATGATGAGCTACCACCAGAAGGTGAGTAGCAGTTTCCCAACCTCAGCACAGAGACTGGTACGGCGCTAGTGCTATAAGCACACATGGCCAGCCTAATCCTCTAATAGTGGATACTATCAATAAACTTCAGATAAGTATACCATGCTGATCCACACACTGCCCACCCACAGTCTAGGTGCAATCACACGAAAGCCCTATTAAACTTGAGTACATATGCCTGGCTATGGCACTTTAAGATATTCAGTGACTTCCAGGTTCTGACTTACAAGTCTCGCACATGGTAACCACGAAAGCCTGGAGCCGAAAATGGGGCCCTGGGCCCAGAACCCCCCCCCCCCCACCCCTCTCTCTCTCTCTCTCTCTCTCTCTCTCTCTCTCTCTCTCTCTCTCTCACACACACACACACACACACACACACACACTAATCTGCAGAAAATTGAAAATACATCTTTGTAGCCCACTACTCTAAACTCTGCACTGGAAGTTGCAACTGATGATTCATTGTGACAACATTGAAGGAGGAACAGAAAAGTGCAAAATCATCCACAAATAAGGAGAACTGTGCAGGACCCCTTACCTTAGAAGTGATATTGTTTATGACTACGACTAAGAGAGTAACAATTAAAATGCTGCCCTGATGAATACTGTTTTCCTGCTCAAAACAATTCAAGAGCAAGTCACTAACTTGGGACTGAAAAAAGCACTTAGAGAGGAAGGACTGTGTGAAGATGGGGAGGTGGTCACAAAACCCCCATTGGTGGAGCTGCCCTAGAATACTCGGTCTGCAAGTAGTAACACATGCGTTACTTACACTGTGTTCAAAAGTATCCGAACACCCCCAAAAGCGTTGTTTTTCATATTAGATGCATTGTGCTGACACCTACTGTCATGTACTCCAGATCAGCGACCTCAGTAGTCATTAGATGTTGTGAGAGAGCAGAATGGGGCGCTATGCACAACTCGTGAACTTCGAACGGTGGCCAGATGATTGGATGTAATTTGTGTTATACATCTGTATGCGAGATTTCCACACTCCTAAACATCCCTAGCTCCACTGTTTCCACTGTGATACTGAAGAGGCACGTGATACTGAAGGGGCACGTACAGCACAAAAGCGTACAGGCCGAGCTCGTCTGTTGACTGACAGAGACTGCCGGCAGTTGAAGAGGGTCGTAATGGGAGATAGGCAGACATCTATTCAGACCATTACACAGGAATTCCAAACTGCATCAGGATCCACTGCAAGTACTATGACAGCTAGGCAGAAGGTGAGAAAACTTGGATTTCATGGTCGAGCGACTGCTCATAAGCCACACATCATGCCTGTAAATGCCAAAACGACACCTAGCTTTGTGTAAGGAGCGTAAACATTGGACGATTGAACAGTGGAAAAATGCTGTGTGGTGTGACAAATCACGGTACACAATGTGGCGATCCGGTGGCAGGGTGTGGGTATGGTGAATGCCAGATGAACGTCATCTGCCAGCGTGCGTAGTGTCAACAGTAAAATTCGGAGGCGGTGGTGTTGTGGTGTGGTTGTGTTTTCCATCGAGGAGGCTTGCATCACTTGTTGGTTTAAGTGGCACTATCACAGCACAACCCTACATTGATGTTTTAAGCACCTCCATGCTTCCCACTGTTGTAGAGCAATTCAGGGGTGGCGATTGCATCTTTCAACATGATCTATCACCTGTTCATAATGCACGGCCTGTGGCAGAGTGGTTAGACGATAATAACATCCATGTAATGGACTGACCTGCACAGAGTCCTGACCTGAATTCTACAGAACATCTTTGGGATGTTTTGGAATAGTGTACTGCATTTGGTCATGACCAGGTGCAATATCACGAGCCTCAGACAGTGCCAAACCCAGCTCCCACATGGAGATTAGGCAGCTGTATGACTCAGAATTGTTCGATCTAAACTCCAACTGCTGCCGCCCCCCCACCCCCTTCCCTCCCCCAGTCTCGTGGTAGCAGCAGAACACCTCTGCAGCTTTGCAAGTGCACTGACGAAGGCAGGTTTTAGATTAGTACTGACACTAGAAACCACAGTTTGTGTAGAGGCATCAACAGGTGGAACAGGCTTTTTACGGGCCGAAGCAAAAGATGTAGTACAAGCGGGAGGCTTCATGGCCTTATACGAAGTATCCCCAAAGTCTTCCTTAAGTGGCGAGCCTCCCGTATCTCACCTTGCGGGGTGTGCAAGGTTGGCAGCTCATTCAAGTCTTGCTTGCATATGTTCTGTGGACCTGCAATGGTAGGGTGGGGGAAGTAGTGTTGCATGTACATTGCAGCTATTAGTTGTGTCATTGTCTAATTCTTGTGTAAGCTGAGTGTAGTGAAAACATTTACTATTGCAGAGAAAGCACTTTTAGTGGAAGATGTCTTCCATGCAGGAGGAAACTTTACAGAGCATGTCAGGCGGCAATTTAGAGTGCGATTTCCTGCTTCGAGGTGTCTGCATCATGACACTCTAAGTGATTTAATTCGCAAATTAGAGACAGCATGTTCAGTTCATGATGCATCATAAACTGGTTGGCCGAGAATTTTCACACTATGGAAGCTTGACGACATTTCGGACATCATGTTGTGGAGTCCAACAAACTCAGTGAGGAGATTATTGCAAGAAGTTAAAGTGTCTCATACAACAGCACCTAAGGCCAAATCCAAAGAACTGGCGATGTATCTGTATAAAATTACTGCTTTGCAACAATTACATTGTATGGGCCATGTGAAACAAACAGCACATTGTGAATGGCTCCAGCAATTTGTTAACCAATATGGGGTTGGTGTTTTTACTGATTAGGCTTGATTTCACCTATCTGCGTACACTATTTCCCAAAATTCACGAATTTTGTCATCAGAAAACCTACATGCCTTAAGAGAAATGCCATTACATGCAGATAAAATTCGCAAATCTCTTCTGATACTGCTGACACATCTAATGTCTATCATTCCCAGATAATTTATCCATTTCTTGACCTGCTGAACAAAAATGAGCTGAATCATTCATTTTTCCAACAAGACGATGCTGCTGTTCATGCGGCTCACCCATTCCTATGACTTTTACATGAAATCTTTGGAGACACAGTAATTTCAAAAGGACTCTGGCCCCCATGGAGACACAGTAATTTCAAAAGGACTCTGGCCCCCACATTCACCGGACCTGTCTCTGCCCAACTATTTCCTTTGGGGTGCGGCTAAAACATTTGTATATCAAAATAACCCAAAGACAATAGATGAACTGCAGACAGCGATAATTGAGTACTGCATTCAATTACACGTGAAGCACTGCTACAGTGTTGAAATACGCCTTCAAGAAAGAGGAAAACATTTCCAGCACCTACTGTGATAATGGTGAGTGCAGTGTATTTAATTGCAATTAATTAATTTCACTGTTTTAAGGGTAACAATGTTGAACCCAATCTTCTGAATAACTGCAGCCATTAGCAGTGAATCCCAGCCCCTACCTTATACAGCGACATGAATGTGCTGCCAACCTTAGGCAAGGCACATGGAGCGCGCTGCTGTAGATCTTCTTGGCCTCACCAACAGGATGCGCTTTCTTGTTTTAATATCCTGCATCTTGTTTTCTTCAAGAGAGATGCTGCTGTCTCTACTCCAGATAGGGTGGTCCCCAGAGCAACTTTACATGTTCTGGAGGAAAGAAACAAATGATGAATCTCCGGGAGCTTTACCCCATTTACCCCTAGTGGATTCTCCCTTACATCCCAGTGAGTTGCCAAAAGTACTGGGACTTAAAACAGTGCATTGGGTTCAGGACATAGGGCCACGTGCTTAAGTGAAACCTGTCTTGATAAGCTCTGAGAGTTTCATGCTATTGAAGGTACAGATAAAGGAGCTGGATTTTACCAAATCTCCATCCACCCTTTTCATGATGTTTTGCACATTGACAATACCTTCTGGAGACCACTCATCTTTCCATTCTTCTTTGGGAATATCTATAAGATCTCTACATGACAACACCTTTGGTGTAGTTCAGTGTTTATGCAGTGCCATTTCAATTGCATATTCTCAAAGGTATTTGGCTTTCCAATGTTCATAGCTTGTTGGAAACTACAAGTTTCAACCAACAGTGCCCCATATTACAATCGTTTGACGGATTTTGAAGTTCTTTGAAGTTCAGCGATTCCCTCTAAACCTTTTTGGATGTAGAAAGGCAAAACTTTCTCAAAGGTTCCCTCTTTCTGTTTAGCTACTAACAATACATTCCAACTAGCAGAACTCTGAAAAATTTTTGAGCCTGGAGGACTGGCAACACAAGCTGTCTTGTTAGAGTGGGTGTTGGTACCTGCCAGTGGCCCCTCCATTCTGCTGGGACGTGGAGGAGAAAATTTTTGAGCGTTCCATCTCAGTCCCAAGTGCAGCTACAGAAAAAATGGTCCATCCAAGGAGAGCTCTGTGTGTCTAGGTAAGCCTTATACAACTGTGGTACAGTAGTTTTCCCAGAGAGCGCCTCCTAAGGACTGTTCTACCTCAACAGTTATGCACCTGATTGGTGTGCAGCATAACTTTGATTGAGGTGTTTCTTATAGAAGTTTTTACCATCACTGTGATCTGGGTGGTTCAACCAAGATCGCCATTCTCTATTGCAAAAACATTCCACTGCCACAGAGCACAGCATGCCCAAAACTTATGGCGACAGGGCTTGCAGACTTACCAGCCCCAGCTCAGAAACCTCAGTGTCACCAAGCCCATACCCAGCTAACTTATGGTAAGCCCCTGGAGACGCGACTGACGTATTTGTTGCTAATGAGACGAGAACTGGAGAAGAGTAGCCTACTGCTCTTGAGCTGCAAATTGCTGCTCTTGTAGCTGCTGCTACAATGACAGCTGTTGCTGCCACAGTTACTTAAACTTGGCATCCATATACAATATCCAGAAGTAAACATGTCACTAGAACTTCTTGCCACTAAAGTGTTTGCATGCGGCACGAATGCGTACTCAGGGTACAAAGCCTTGGTGGTTGTGAGTGGAGTGCTGTATTAACACCAAGAACATAAGCCAAAAAGTCAATGATACAGATATTACAATGGTTTTTATTAAGGAGCCACCAAGATTGTTGCATTATCTGCCTGCTGAATCTCAGAGGCAAGGTCAGTCAGTTTCCTAAATCCAAAAGTGAATTTTAAGAAAAACTGTAATCCAATTTTTTTTTTAATTTTCAAGAATCTCCTGTATATTAAGTCAATTAATTGAAATTTTATGCCAAGAGACAATATTCTTCTATTTTTTTCCTATGTTCCAATGGTACAGCTCCTAAACATTTTGCCTGATCTTAAGTTTTGTCATGTCTAAGCAAAGACTTTCCAATTATCAGAGTCTTCTTGGAACAAATAAAATTTATCTTAACATTCTTAAGATAATAACTGAATCACATATGGTACCTCTCCATACTTTGATCTTCATAATTTGCTTTGTTGTTGTTTTGAAGACTGCAATATGGTCAATCTGCTTCTCTCTGTTCAAGTTACTCAGAAGCCGAAAAGTCTTGTGGTGTTATATTGTTACTGATCATCATCTATTTCTTCTAGTACCTGGTCACTTCCTGTCAACCACTCCAGGAACCATAATTTTCTTTCCTTTTCTTTCTAGCTTCATCCTGTTGTTTATGAAGTAATGAATGGGCCCAGTGCTAATATAATTATGATACTTTGAGGTTTCAGTGTACCTTTTCAGTTACTTTGTTTATACTCTATGTGATATTTGGTGCCTATAGCTTTACGCAGATTTACAGTTAGAGTTGAAGATGAAAAGTTATCAGGCTGGTTATGAATTAGTTTGTTTTTTACATAAACAATAAGATGTATTTTTATATCAACCACTTTTAAATTAACATCCCATCTCTAACATTTTTCTTGTGTGTAAATTCTGTCCCTGAAATGTGAGCCAGGAAAGTGTGCAAAATACTCCTCTATACCTGCAACTATATTTTCATTCAATTTGGAACATTTCCAGCCCCAAATTTTGTAAATGTAGGAACAGATGGAAGTTAAAAGGGGTCAAAACTTGCTAACAGGGTGAACGTTCCTATAGAAATTACTGATATACTTCCATACAGTTTTTTCATTCATAAAATATGGTAAAGCTAATCACTCACACAAAGGGGACAGATGTGTGGTGCACACAAAAATGTAATGCGGAACAGCATTCATACCAGCTTTCACACTCTTGCTCTTTTTGCAATGGATACTCACACAGATATCCAAATATACACTCCCTGCAGGCACAGCTAGAGTAGTTATCAATTACTGAGAGCAGCTGTCAATTATTGAGAGCTGCTGCCCGGTCAAATAGAGGTGGGGTAGGAGTTAGAGAAAGAAGCAAGAAGGGGGCTGCAGGATAGTGTGAGGCAGATATTTCAACAGGTGTCTCAGGGGCTGCGCAACAAGATGACACAAGTTCAGAGGGTAGATAGTATGGAGGAGAGGGTATGGTGAGAGGAGAGGGGGAAGGGGGGAGAGGGAGAGGAGGACGAGGAGGGAGAGGGAGAGGAGGAGGGAGAGGGAGAGGAGGAGGGAGAGGAGGAGGGAGAGGGAGAGGAGGAGGGAGAGGGAGAGGAGGAGGGAGAGGGAGAGGGAGAGGGAGAGGGGGGGTCACATTGGGGGGGGGGGGGGCGAGGAGTGGAAGTGGGAGCGAGAGTGGTGGGAGAAGGCAGTACACAATTTGGACAAGGAAGGAGGTGTGGACAGAAGAGAGAAGGGTAAAGGTAACATAAAACAGTGGGAAGTTTGCAGAGGTTTATGCCAGGGGGTGGCAACAGTGCAGCATATGCTGGAGAGACAATTCCCACCTTCGTAATTTCGATAAATTTGTGCTGGAAGGGAGTATCCAAACGATCCGAATAGTGAAGCAGCTGTGTAAGTCATTTGTGTTGTGGTGTGCAACATTTTTGGCAACTGGATGGTCAGGTCCGAGTTTGGTCATAGTTTGGCAGTGTCCATTTATGCGAGAAGACAGTTGGTTACTCGTAACGGCCACATAGAATGCTGTACAACAGTACAGTGATTGCTGCATTGGTGATGTGTAACATGGCCACTTTCACATTTGACCCTGTTTTTTATTGGGTAGAAGATACCTGTGATAGGAGATAGTGGGTGATTGGATGGGAAGGCTCTTGCTCCTGGCTCAACCACAAGACAATGTGCCATGGGGCACATGACTGAGAGCTGGATTGGAGTAGGGATTCACAAGAACACTCTGTAAGTGGCTGTGCAGCAGAACACTACTTCGGGTGATGTGGGTATGTTTTTGTGTAGATATCTCTCACTCTAGGCTCAACAAGAGGTAGTCAAAGCACTGCTGAATGATTTAGTTGAGCTTTTCAAGGCCAGTGATTCTGGGTGATCAGAAGACTGATAACCAGTGGCTGATTAACAGGTTTATTGGTTTCAGAGGAGGAAATGGCACAGGAGATCTGTTTATGGATGAGCTGTGCCATCTCATCCTGTGACAACAGCAAACCTTTTAACCAGCTGCCAACCAGCACTACTCTGATCATCCTGGCCTTGAAAAGTCCAACCACTTCCTTCACTGGGGCTTCGACAAACTCTTGTCATACCCTGAGATGAAGGATAATTCTATCAAAAATCCTAACCACATCACCCAAAGTAGTCTCCTACCCCCCCCCCCCCCATTCCCTTGTGGTGAAGCCAGGCAAGACCTGTACAATACACCCACTCACCAACTACTTCTGCAGTGCATCAAGGGCATTTCCTATCCTATCCTATAAAAGTAAGGGCCACATGTGAAAGCAGCCATATTGTGTATCAGCTAAGCTGCAATTACTGTACAGCATTTTATGCAATCATGGCAAGTACCCAACTGTCTACTCGAATGAGAGCCCATACCAAACTGGAGCAATCAGCAAACTTGGCCACTCAGTTGCCAAACATGTTGCACACCACAACATAAATGATTTCAGCAGCTGTTTCACTATGCAGGCAATTTGGATACTTATTTCCAGCACAAGCTTCTCTGAGCTATGCAGATGGAAATTCTCTCTCCAGCATATCCTACACTCTAGCAATACTCGTGGCCAACCTCCACTAACTGTTTCCCACTGTCTCGAATCACTTTTTCCCTTCTTTCTTCTGTCCACACCTCTCCTTCCCTGTCCAGATCATATACTGCCTTCTCCTATCATTCTTCCTCCTACCCTTATGTGGGCATTCTCTCTCTCTCCCCCCCCCCCCCCCCTCCCCCTTTCCACCTCTCTTCCTTTCTCTTTCCTCTCCTGTCTCCCTTCTTCATCTCCACCTTCCTCTCCTCCCCCCCCCCCCTCTATACCCCTATGCACTCTACCCTCTGAAATCCTTTCATTTTGTTGTGCAGCCACTTAGTAATCCGTGAGAAGACCTGTCTTTCACTATCTCCTTACCCCCTTCTTGCCTCATGCATCTTTCCCTATCTGTTCCCCACCTCCAGCAGGCCAGGCAACTGCTCTCTATAATAAAAAAAAACAATATTCAGTCTCTATGCAACTGCAGGAATGTGCATTTGGATGTATGCATGGCTGTGTCTGTGAATGTGTGTACTTTTATCAGAACAAGAGCAAGAGCTCAAAAGGTAGCGTGAATATTGTTTTCTGTCACATGTTTCCATGCGCCACACATTGGTCTGCTATAAGCGAGTTGTTGCCTTTCCCATACTTTACAAATTGTTCCATGCATGAATTTCAGTCTGCTCATTGGCAGACCATTTGTAGTGTCCTGATGACAGTTGATGGGTAATTTTACAATCAATCCTCTACTCACATATTTTATCAGCCAGGTAGTACTGAAGACTTAAGTAGTAATTGGCAGTTATTGCTTCACACTTTAGTCAGCAGTCAATAAGGAAAATTCCTTTAAAATCACAAAACAAATAATTTCCCATTTCTGGTGTAAGAACACCAGTGTCCATCTACTGTTTTGATTACTGATTCATTTTTGGCTGAAATGGTGGACCAATGTGGCATCCACAGAAACAAATCAGCACACTTATTTATTTATTTATCGTGTCAAAAGTATGTGTGTCTATAAATATATATATTAAGTGTTGACATAATTTTACACAAAAGAAGACCAAAAATTGGACACTTCAAGTGCATTTGGTGTAGCTCTCATAAGGTCTTGCATGGTGCAGGTGGTTGGTGATGAGGAACACAAGGAAACGGCTGTTAGTCTGCTCAATGCCACACTGGCACAGAACTGAGTCCACAGAAAAACCCCAAATCCGCAGATTGGTCTTGCATCTCGTTGTGTTTGATTGTAACCTATTGACAGACCTACTTATTGACCACTTCTCCGAATGTCCAGGGGGAAATTCTTCCTTTGGAGCCATCCATTCTCCCAAATACCAACATTTCTCCCGTCATCGCGAGATCCTTGCCGTTTGTGGATTCTCGATGAGGGCCTCAGTACTTGTCAAGAATCTCTCTCTCAATTTCAGCCTAGGGTGTGCGGGCTGACGACCATATAGTGGATGGGCTTCCTTCGTTGTGGCCTTACTTTTCTCATATCTCAGAGCTACCTCACGTCTGATTTCAGGAGGAGCTATGCCAGCGAGGCAATGGAGTTTGTCCACAGGAATAGGTCTTAAGCAACCTGTGATAATCCGGCAAGACTCATTTAGAGCCACATCTACATTCCTGGCATGACTGGACTTGTACCATACCGAACATGCATATTCAGCAGTGGAATAAATAGAGCAAGTGCGCTTGAGCGCACAGTGCATGGATTAACACTCCATGATGTACCTGTCAATTTTCGCACTATGTTATTTCTCGCTGCCACTTTCTGTTTAGTGTTTAGGCAATGCTTTTTATATGTTATCGTCGATCCAGAGTTACTCCAAGATATTTGGGAGCAGGATAATGTTCAAGTATGATGCCTCTAACTCAGTTAGACCCTTTTCAAAATGGTTCACACATTGTTTTTGCATTTACTTTTTGTCAGAATTTGGAAAATTTCATCCATATTGCGAAAAAATCTCTCACAGTTAATCTTTCTTCTAATATGCCATTCATCATCTATTTCTTACACATTTAATCAGCTTCAGGTTACCTTCCATTAGGAATGTGGATGCACTCAGCAACTGTGATCTGATTTATAAATTATAGAGTGCAGCAATCAGTCGTCCTTTTTTTGCAAGTATTATTTGGCAAATCCAGATTTCAGCTAGTGCCCATCAATTATCAATGCTAAAAAATACAAGTAGTACATGATCAGGCGATACTACAAAACCTTTCAACTCGTGGAATAACCTATATGGCTTATACATTAGATTACATACCACTATTTTCTAGTGTCATTGCATGTCAGTTCCCTGTTGTTTGGGCGACAGTCAATTCTTTGAATACTACTGTATAATGAAGGTAGGCTGGGGGGGAGAACACATCATTTGGCTGTATGGTGCCCTCTATATGAACTATGTAATATATAACACTCAAAGGAGAGCAGTTATGGTCTCTAGTAAAAGAATTTCAAATTTGCATAGGAATTACATAAAATAAAACATAAGTAAAATTATTTACATTGCTGTCTGACTTATTTCCACATTTTCCAGTAAACACAGAAAATATTTTTAAAAAATTTCAGGCTCTCTCCTTGCAAGTCAATTGTTTTGTTATTCTGTAAACACATGTAACATCAGATGGGTAAAACCTTTTTCAAAAATAAATTTACAAGACACAAGGAGGCACATGCTATATGCTGCAACTATTATTAGAACTGATTTGATTTAAATGTTTTTGTCTTTATACTATTTTTCTCTTTATTTGAACATAATGACGGGTATATTGTTCCTCTTATTTACTGAGTGGTTCGTAGATGGCACCAATTGTAAGTAAGATGGGTAGGTGGTGTGACTTGGCATTCCGTTACAGATGTAGACAGTACTAGTATCTGTGTCACTTCAAACAGATTTTAATTATAAATACAATAAAATCAATACACTGAATTGCTTTTATTAACAATGTACATGCATCTAAACTAACGTACCATGGAGAACGTTCTGCAGGTTCAATGTTCTATAACCAATGTTCTATAACAACTATAGTACTCGTACAGTATTATGTTAATGGCTGCTACATAATGGCAAGACGGCAGGAGCTACTTCGTTCCTCCTGGGTCGAACCTTATACTGTTTCCTAGCAACAAGTTTTCAAACAATTCCCACAACAGTGCATTTTTCATAACATTGACATGCATTGAGGCTAGAAAATAGTGGTATGTATTCTAATGTATAAGCCATATGGGTTATCCCACAAGTTGTAACTTTTTTATAGTATCACCTCACCACATACTACTTGTATTTTTTAGCATTGATAATGGCTAGGCACGAGCCGAAATCTGGATTTGCTAAATAAAACCTGCAAAAAAGGACAACTGATTGCTGCACTCTATGATTTATAAATCAGAACACAGTCACTGAGAGCACCCACGTTCCTAATGGAAGGTAACCTGATGAAGATTTTGCCCAGCTGGGCCAGCATTGCATGTTACAGTTACAAGAAGCTCAAGATAAAACTGGCAGTCACCATCCAGCATATAGCATTCAACAAAATGTGCATTTCTAATAGCTCATGCCAAAGTATGTACAGTCACAGTTCAACAACAAGAATACAAACAGTTGAATGGCATGATGTAGGCAGAAATGTGAAGTGGTCATAATGAAAAATGAGATTAGGGCTTTGTTTTCGAAAAGACAAGTGATCAGTGATAACTTACATGGGTCACATTTTGAACTTGCCAACGTACTTTCGCCTTTAGCCTTCGACACAGTCATACATATGTTAGGAACATAGTGGATAACGCAGTACATAAAATAAAACAAAGACATCATCATAAGATTCTGAGCTTGGAAAATAGGGCAACAGTGAGTAATGAAGATTGTATATCAAAGTTCAACTAGTTCGCAAGAGTGTTGAATTTGACTAACATTGTTTTTGATCAGAGTGAAATGGAAATGCTTAGTAAGTGTTTGAAGTATAATGTAAATGGGAAAGTGGATCGCAGGGCTATAAAAGACATGGTAGTCCATACTAAGTATGCTACTGACTCATTGAGAATGCTAAAACTTTATCAGAATAAGATTAGTTTAGCGATTAATAATATTATTACAAATGAGGTTAATAAACATCACCCCAATTCTATAAAGGAGGAGACAGTCGTTGAAAGTATCAATTCCAAGCTTTTCAAATAATAAACTCACTGAAAAGTAAAAGCTCTTACAGAATTGATGGCATTTCCAGCAAGGTACTTAAAGCTTGTTCCCCACAGATAAGTAGGATTCTCAGCCATGTATGTAATAGCTCTCTGGAGCAGGGGTGTTTTCCCCGATAGACTGAAATATGCCATTGTAAAACCATTGCATAAAAAGGGGGATACGTCAGATGTCAACAACTACTGCCCAATCTCTCTCCTGACAGGTCTATCAAAAATTTTTGAGAAAGTGATATATTCAAGAGTAGCCTCCCATATTTGTAAAAATAAAGTACTAACAAAATGTCAGTTTGGTTTTCAGAAAGGCTTTACAACAGGAAGTGCTATATACGCTTTCACTGATCAAATATTAAATGCTCTGAATAACCGGACATCACCCATTGGTATTTTTTGTGATCTCTCAAAGGCCTTTGATTGTGTAAATCATGGAATTCTTTTAGATAAGCTAAATCATTATGGTTTGAGGGGGGCAGTGCACAAATGGTTTATTTCATACTTAACTGGAAGAATGCAGAAAGTTGAAATAAGTGGTTCATGTAATGTTAAAACAACAGCTGATTCCTCAAACTGGGGGGGCTATCAAGTATGGGGTCCCACAGGGTTCGGTCTTAGGTCCTTTACTGTTCTTGATATACATTAATGACTTACCATTCCACATTGATGAAGATGCAAAGTTAGTTCTTTTTGCTGATGATACAAGTATAGTAATATCATCCAAAAACAAAAACTAAGTGATGTAATTGTAAATGATGTTTTTCACAAAATTATTAAGTGGTTCTCAGCAAACGGACTCTCTTTAAATTTTGATAAAACACAGTATATACAGTTCCATACAGTAAATGGCACAACTCCAGTAATAAATATAGACTTTGAACAGAAGTCTGTAGCTAAGGCAGAATTTTCAAAATTTTTAGGTGTGTCCATTGATGAGAGGTTAAACTGGAAGCAACACGTTGATGGTCTGCTGAAACGTCTGAGTTCAGTTACATATGCTATTAGGGTTATTGCAAATTTTGTTGATAAGGATCTCAGTAAATTAGCTTACTATGCCTAATTTCATTCACTGCTTTCTTATGGCATCATATTCTGGGGTAATTCATTGTTGAGTAGAAAAGTATCCATTAATCAAAAACGTGTAATCAGAATAATTGCTGGAGCCCACCCACAGTCATCCTGCAGACATTTATTTAAGGATCTAGGGATCCTCACAGTAACCTCACAGTATATATATATTCACTTATGAAATTTGTTGTTAATAATCCAACCCAGCTCAAAAGTAATAGCAGTGTGCATAGCTATAACACCAGGAGAAAAGGATGATCTTCACTATGCAGGGTTAAATCTGACTTTGGCACAGAAAGGGGTAAATTATGCTGCTACAAAAGTCTTTGGTCACCTACCAAACAGCATCAAAAGCCTGACAGATAGCCAACTAACATTTAAAAATAAATTAAAAGAATTTCTAGATGACAACTCCTCCTACTCATTGGCTGAATTTTTAGATATAAATTAAGGGAAAGAAAAAACAACTTAAACATTAGTGTCATGCAATATTTTGTGTAATGTAATATCTTGTACAGGCATCTTTTATTAACCTGACACGTTCCACATCATTACAAAGTGTAGTATTCATGATCTATGGAACAAGTATTAATCTAATCTAATCTGAAAGCGATGCGATAGTAACTAAGGCAGACAAAGGGGGAACAACTATGATCATTGCAAAAGATGTCTATATTGCTAAACTCTAAATTTCTTTGAAGATAATAATATTAAGAAAATCGATAAGGATGTAACGTCCGAAGCCCAGAAGAAATTGCTTGGTCAGTTAAAAGCCTTAGTGAGATAATATCAACAAGGGCGGTACAGAGGCTAAACGTTATGAACCCCGTCACCCACTATTAAAAATAGTTTCGAACTAATCAATAAAATTAGAAATACCCCCATAATCAATGAAATGAAATTTGTTTCTCTTGATATTGTCAACTTATACACAAACATACCTATTGATAAAACTGTGAAGGTAATTCGGCGTAATTTAATGGAACAAAACAAGCTTTCCATGAGGGAAGCACATGAATTCATTGGGCTACTTATGATAATTTTGAAATTTAACTACTTTAAATTTAATGGAGACACTTATTCCCAACAAGGCAGTTTCAGTATGGGGAGCAATATATCTGGAACACTCGATGACATCTTTATCAATTATCTAGAAAATCGATTCTTTTCTGAAAATCCTTCATCGGCAGACAAAATTGTATACTACTTTAAGTATGTAGATGACACACTGCTGCTAATACAGTGTAATGATGATGTCATTAACACTATAGTAGCCACATTTAATAACTTGCATCAAACGATTAAATTTACATGAGAGAGATCTATCAATTCAGAATGAAAATAGGAGGCACACATTTGGTATCTTTCGCAAAGAGACCTGTACTGACTGCATTGTGGATTTCACTTCAAACCACCCACTTCAACATAAATAGGCATTTTTCAATTTTGCTATCAATTGGTTGTTCAAAATTCCGTTGTCAAAAGATGAACACGACGATGAAATGGCAACAATAAGGCACAATGCAAAAGTGAATAACTATCCACATGACTTTGTAGGTACTATATATAAGAACATAGCTAATAAATAGAAAAATAAGATGACGCTTTACAATAATACAGCTTCTAAAGAAAATACTGAGTTTGTTAGTTTACCTCACTATGGAAAAATGAGTACAAGGATAGCAACTATCTTTAGAAAGGACAATGTGACAGAGTCTTTTGCAACAGGATGTATTTTGCAACACACTGTATATACAAAGAACCTATCTCACAATTCTGGAGTTCATAAAATTGATAACCCGGACTGTAGGGCCTGTTATGTTGACCAAACAGGAAGGAGGCTGGAAATTAGGTTTGGGGAACACGTCGCGTTGGGCAGAAAAGATACCACGGGGAAATCGAATATGGCTGCTCATATACTTACAACGTAACATAAGTTGCCGACTTTGGCATCTAATGTGAGGCTGCTGCGTAAATGCGAGAAGGGCAGGTTTCTCGACCTCCTAGAAGAGCTGAAGATCTTTTGCCATCACAAGAATGCCAACTGCAACCTGATTAATGATCAGGTTGTTATGAAAATGCACTGTTCTGGGAATAGTTTGAAAACCTGTTGCGAGAAAACAATATAAGGTGTGACACAGGGGGAATGAAGTAGCTCCTGCCATCACGCCATTATGTAGCAGCCATTAACATACAATTGAACCTGCAGAACTTTCTCCAAGGTACGTTAGTTTAGATGCCTGTACATTGTTAATAACAACAATTCAGTGTATTGGTTTTATTGTATTTATAATTAAAATCTGTTTGAAGTCACACAGATACTAGTACTGTCTACATCTGTAACGGAATGCCAAGTCACACCAACTATCCATCTTGCTTACAATTGGTGCCATCTTCGAACCATTCAGCAAATAAGAGGAACAACGTACCCATCATGATGTTTAAATAAAGAGAAAAATAGTATAAGAGACAAAAACATTTAAATCAAATCAATTCTAATAGTTGCAACATACAGCATGTGCCTCCTTGTGTCTTGTAAATATATTTTTTAAAAAGGTTTTACCCATCTGACGTTACATATGTGTTTACAGAATAACAAAACAATTGACTCGCAAGAAGTGAACCTGAATTTTTTTTATATATATATATTTTCTGTGTTTACTGGAAAATGTGGAAATAAGTCAGACAGCAATGTAAATAATTTTACTTATGTTTTATTTTATGTAATTCCCATACAAATTTGAAATTATTTTACTGGAGACCACAATTGCTCTCCTTTGAGTGTTATATATTACATAGTTCATATAGAGGGTGTCATACAGCCAAATAAAGTGTTCTCCCCACAGCCTACCTCCATTATACAGTAGTATTCAAAGAATTATGACTGTCGCCCAAACACCAGGGAACTGACACGCAATGACACTAGAAAATATTGGTATGTAATCTACTGTATAAGACACATAGGTTATGCCACGAGTTGAAACATTTTATAGTATAGCCTGATCATGTTGTTCTTGTATTTTTTAGCATTGATATTTGATGGGCACTAGCCGAAATCTGGATTTGCCAAATAAAACCTGCAAAAAAAGACGACTGATCGCTGCGCTTTATAATTTGTAAATTTAAGCAACAGTGGTCTGTAATAATGTTGTACACTATGTCAGTGTTTTCATCTATTAATTCAGTATTGTGAAATTTTTCACAAGGATCACCCTGAAGAGAAGTATAACCACATCTGAATTTGACAACCAGTCTCTTAAATACAGAAAATGAAGCATTTTTGTTATAAACCTCTTCCCACCTCATATTAATTTCTGTTGATGTCAAACTATTTAACTCACAAATATTCATTTGAACAAAACACACACAACTACTTTGAAAAGCTTGTTTGCAGATGAAAAGCTTTATAAACAGAACTTGTTTGCAGATGAAGTTGACACTTATCTTACATTATTGTGGAACATGTATAAATGTGATGAAAACAAGATTTCATTGATATCATTTCTATCTTTGTGCCTGTTAGAGCAATTTTCTCATTGCTCCTATACTATAATCTCTTAAGATAAACTGTTACTATTCTTTTTGTGTGCTCTCAGAACAATTTGAGGTCAAGAACCATTGTGTTCACAGGCATATTACTCCAAAGATGATTTCTCCTGCAAACCAGTGTGAAGTGCATGATAGAGGGTACTTCACATTGTACCGATTATTTGGGCTTCTTCCTGTTTCATTCACATATGAAGCACAAGGAGAATGATTGCTTAAACACCTCTGTATGCACTGTAACAAAATTATGAGAAGGAAAGTTGCTACTCACCACATAGCGGAGATGCCAAGTCACAGATAGGCACAACAAAAAGAGTTTCACACTAACAGCTTTTGGCCAATGGCCCTTGTCAACAATAGACACACACACACACACACACACACACACACACATTCATGTAAATACAACTCACGCACACGACTGCAGTCTCAGACAACTGAAACAGTGAGGTTTCAGTTGCCTGAGACTGCAATTTTTTTTGTGTGTGTGTGTGTGTGTGTGTTGAGAAAGACCATTGACCAAAAGGTTTAAGTGTGAAACACTTTTTGTTGTGCCTATCTGTGACTCAGCATCTCCACTATATGGTGAGTAGCTTTCTTTCTCATAATATTGTTACATTCCATTCTGAATTTTCCTCTGTATGCACTGTAATTTATCTAATCTTGTCTTCACAATATTACGTTATCAACACAGCCTAACCCTAGATGACATACTTAAAACATCTTCTTGAAACAAAGTTGGCTTTCATGGGACAGTTTTTGTCTACCCTCAATTATCTGAGAGTTCAGGTTCTTCAGCATTTCTATGATGCATTCCCATGGATTAAACACACCTGTAGTCATTTTGCAGCACTTCCTTCTGTGTATTCAGTATCCCCTGTTAATTCTATTTGGTATGTATCCCATACACTTTCGCGACATTCCACAATGGGTCGCATGAGTCATTTATAAGCAACTTTCTTTGTAGACTGCATTTTATTAGTATTCTATCAACTAACCTGCTTTACCTGCAACTAAGCCTTTGCTATCTTTCCATTTCATATTCCTACAAACTGTAATGCCCATTCATATGACTGATTCTAATTGTGACTTACTGATACTATAGTCATTTTTGTTTTGAGAAGTGCATAATTTTACATTTCTGAACATTTAAAGCTAGTTGCCAGTCTTTCCACCACTTTGAAATCTTATTGAGATCTCACTGAATAGTTATGCTGCTTTTTGGAGACAGTACTTCCATACAGACTGAGTCACCTGCAAAAAGTTTGATATTATTAGTATTGTCTGCCAGGTCATTAAAAACCACTTGAACTGCAAAGGTCTCAACCTACTTTGTTGAGGAAGCTGAGAATTTAATTATGATGAAGATAGGAATTCAATAATAGGAAAGGAAGAGAAGAAAAAAATAGAAGAACATGGATTGTGGGGAAAGCAATGGAAGGAAAAGCTGCTAGGTAGAATTTTGCACAGAATACAATTTCATAATGCTAACAGTCTCAGGACTGAAGACCACCACCACAACAACAACAACAACAACAACAACAACAACACTTAGGGTTGTTTCTTTCTTTCTTTTTTTTTTTTTTCTTTCTTTTTTTTTTGGGGGGGGGGGGGGGGGCGGGCTTGCACATATGGAAGGCAGCTGTTGATATCAGAATGTTTCAGACAGATTTCACAACTGCAAGACAGATATTTCGAAAACAGATTTAAAGCAGCAAACCATTTTCAAAGGCAGGTGTGAATTCTGAGCACAGTTTATTTGTTACAAACTGTAGACTAAAACTGAAGAAATTGCAGATTGGCAATGAAACCTGGAAAATTTGAAAGAACAAGAGGCTCTCAAGGGTTTCCAAGGGAGCATTATGCAATGAAAGAGAAACGATAGACAGATTGTATACGATCCAGGACAACCAGAAGATCTGGGAAAACCCGGGAATTTTTTCTTCTGGGTGAAAACTGGGAAAAACCCAGGACTTTTTTTGAATTCTGGAAATTTTTCATTGTTTTAGTTTTCAGTTACATTCTTGTAATTTTGACTGGTAGGAACCAATACTCTAAAAAAGGATACTACTGTATCTCACTACTGCAGAATAATACTTCAGCAATAAAACATGAAAAAAAAGCTTAAGTTGCAAAGGAGATGTGCCATTTACAACAACAAAACACAGTGTTCCTACAAGCATCTGCAAGCAGCAGTGTCAGAGGCTTTAAGAAGACTATGCAATGCTTCATAACAACAAATTGGCGCCAATGAGCGGAATGTCACAAGTGTTTACATTAGATTCGTTTGAGCAGTTTCGAGTGAGCTCATCTGCATTCGCAGTTAAGTCGTGTGAGAGTAGTACCTTCTCCAGCTTCTAGTTACAGAAAAGTGGCTGTTAGCTGTAGAAGCAGTAGCAGCAAGCAGCTAGATGCTACCAGGAAAAATTTTACTGGCTCGCCCACGCTGCCAGATTTACACATGCACAACAGGACCAGATCTAGGGGGCAGGGGCAAACTGGGGCATCTGCCCAGAGCGGCAATTTCAGGGGAGGGGGAGGGGGTCAAATTCATATTCTTGAAACCTGGTTTCACAAAGCGCGTAGCATCCAGGGCATGTTGGTCTGTCAATTATTCATACGTTTTGAAACAGATCCCTGTTGGTTTTTGAACAGTTCTGAACAAGAACTAAGTTGATTTCTGAATGAATCATAAGTAGATTTTTGAATGTGTGCACAGTGCACATGATGTCTCTGCCAGGGGACTCCCTGTCACATCTAGAAATAAACTTTCCTGCAGACAAAAGGGGACGGGGCTGAGCCGAACGGATGAATGTCAATCGCTGTTATGTGGTTGACAGGGTTTGCGAATGATCAGTGTTGTTATAATTCCTAGCAAAATCTATAGATTCATACTACCAGAGTGGAAATAAATGACTCACAGGAGAAACAAGTAAGAAAGTTTACATACTGTCTTCTTGGTAAGAAATTTTGACACAACATTTTCGGCCAGATCACTACACTAATAAGGGCAAGTTGTACAGTCCCCAGCTAGCAGCCGCTTAAGTTCTATTCTGGGAGTGGTGCAGAAAAAGCATTGCACAAACACTTAATAATGCCTAACCAGAGAATAGACACGGGATAACTAAATCGGTGATTGTGGCAGGGTTAGTGAAGTTAACTGGAGAATAAGTTTTGATGCTGGCAGGAATAGTTACAGAATTAGTGAAGACAAGATTGATTGTTAGAACGAGGAAGGAGAAGAAATGGGGACATCATGCAAATTAAGGAAGAATATGACAATTCCAAATGTATATAAAAATTTCGTACTACTACTTTTCGATCTCATGCTTGAGAAACTGGAGAGTATGAATGAAATGTGAAACTATTTCCTAACACAAAGCTTTTTGCTGGTAGTTCTTCATGAATTATATTCTGTCATGTTATAAAAATGACCATTTATGCCAAACCAGTCTCGTTTATTTGGTGCTGCAATAAGAGGCAGGCCTATTTCATTTTATCTAGAAGGCAGTGACAAAATACAAGTAATCAGGTCAAGAAACCACACCAGTCTTGGGTATTGTTTGTATTAACAGCTTTTTCAGCATCAGACAACGAAATTTCATTTATGAAGCAAAACATTTGATGAACTTTGATGAGGTAATAAATTCTCTCCCAGAAAGGAAAGCACACCATGTAAAGGTGTAGCAAGATTAGAGAGAAAAAAATGCTAGGACTTAGATTTGAAGGAATGTGTACTGTCATGCTTGTCTCGTATTTACTGGTTTTATGTATCCTATATTTAATTTTATGTCACACTAAACAGCAAGTTATTAGCTAATAGGCAAAAAGAGTGAAACTTTTCTGAAGAGTTCTTGTTCTCCTGGTTACAAATAATCCCATCCAGTAATAACTGCAAGTTTTTGTTTGTTTGTTAAAAATAATAATAATAATAATAACAATAATAATAATAGTGAGGGCAGGATGTCAGACAGGCAGGGAGCAGGAGGGCATGACAGGACATTTTAATTTCCACTGTCCTGAAGATAGCTTGATGGCACCCATTACAAAATTATACGTTTTGAATTCCACAGAATGAAATACAGTGACGTGCAATAGAAGAATGCTGTGTGAAGAGGCATGGCACTGCACGTTAGCAGACTTAAGACCAAATAACATCCCTTACACTTCCTCAAACACATATGTTTTATGTATCAGACTCTTCAGAAAGATGTACACTACACAATGAACATATTTTTGAAAAGGCAATTTTTTTAAACTTTTGGTGTCCTACCTCAAATTCTTTGGAGGGGGCACTATCTAATATTGCCCCAATTTGGAAATATCATAGATCTGGAGCTGATCTACAGACCAATTTGAGTTGTAGTGGGGAGGTGGCTCGTCTCCATGTGACCTGTCTTTATGTTTAGCGATTTTGCTACTTCCTCTTCATATATTGCTCTCATGTCAAATGAAAACAAAACGAATTTCTGTGGCCAGGAGCTATCAAGTGAATTAAAATACATTCACATAATATTGGAATACGGAATGGACAGTGTCTTGAAAGGAGGATATAAGATGAACATAAACAAAAGCAAAACGAGGATAATCGAATGTAGCCGAATTAAGTCAGGTGATGCTGAGGGAATTAGATTAGGAAATGAGACACTTAAAGTAGCAAAGGAGTTTTGCTATTAGGGGAGCAAAATACCTGATGATGGTCGAAGTAGAGAAGATATCAAATGTAGACTGGCAATGGGAAGGAAAGCGTTTCTGAAGAAGAGAAATTTGTTAACATCGAGTATAGATTTGTTAGGAAGTCGTTTCTGAAAGTATTTGTATGGAGTGTAGCCATGTATGGAAGTGAAACATGGACGATAAATAGTTTGGAGAAGAAGAGAATAGAAGCATTCAAAATGTGGTGCTACAGAAGAATGCCGAAGATTAAATGGGTAGATCACGTAACTAATGAGGAGGTATTGATTAGAAATGGGGAGAAGAGAAATTTGTGGCACAACTTGACTAGAAGAAGGGATTGGTTGGTAGGACATGTTCTGAGGCATCAAGCGATCACCAATTTAGTATTGGAGGGCAGCGTGGAGGGTAAAAATCACAGAGGGAGACCAAGAGATGAATACACTAAGCAGATTCAGAAGGATGTAGGTTGCAGTAGGTACTGGGAGATGAAGAAGCTTGCACAGGATAAAGAAAGCATGGAGAGCTGCATCAAACCAGTCTCTGGACTGAAGACCACAACAACAACAATATCGGAAGGCTAAAATATGTTATTAGTTTCGGATTTTATTTTATTTCCACCTTTCTGACAATCAAGAATTAATCACCTTGTGGAACAATGAAGTTATTTTTGTCTGTCTGCTAAATAAATGTGGCTTTTATTAATCTTTTCCACTCAGGCAGTCAATTATTTGAAATGAAGTATTTAATTCCACACTATTGCCTAGTTTCAGCAGTTCAAATGGTTCAAATGGCTCTGAGCACTATGGGATTTAACTACGGAGGTCGTCAGTCCCCTAGAACTTAGAACTACTTAAACCTAACTAACCTAAGGACATCACACACATCCATGCCTGAGGCAGGATTCGAACCTGTGACCGTAGCGGTCTCGCGGTTCCAGACTGTAGTGCCTAGAACCGCTTGGCCACTCCGGCTGGCTTCAACTGTTCGCTGCATTTAAAGTCCACATTTTCATCTTCTGGCACGTATGGCATCATGCCATAATAAAGAACCAAACGTAAGATAACATGGTGCTGATACTCCAAGAAAATATACATCTGAATCTGGACATACAACTGTACACATTAAGCCGCATTATGCATTTTAGTATGGTTCAAGAAATTCGGATTCTCTTGGAGTATCCTCTAATGTCTTGTTTCTTTTATGACATAATGCTGTTCACTTTTGGAATACCCTACAACCAGCTTAGAGACAGAAGTTATGACACTTTCTGCAGGACCTGACCATCATTTTGCAGGGCAATGCTCAAGCACGTACAGCGCAAGCTGTTACTGATTTGTTTGACTGACGGGGCTGCTAAGTACTATACCACCTACTGCACTCCCCTGACGAAGCCCTCATGAGTTCAACTTGATTTCTAAACTGAAGGAAACACTTCACAGCATTCGCTTCAGAACTGCTACAAATTCGTCGGACAATAGACCGCGCCACTCGAAGTGTCAACACATCTGGCACTGCTAAGAGTATCCTGTGGCTTCCACATCACTGGCAATGGGTTATACACAATGCTGGTGACTGCTTTGAAGGTCAGCAAACTTTGAAACATTTATCGATTTTGTACGAGCTGTAAATAAATACTTGCCACTATTAAAGTTCCAACCCTTGTATATAATTTTCTGGAAATACTTATTCATTAAGCAGCTTTTAGTGGTTCCATGATATTATTTTTTTAAATACATTAATACTGTGTTCCACCATCCGCAGCTTAAAATAATATAGTAATGGTTTTGGGAACTGTTCAAGGTAGTCATGAAAAGATCTTAAATCTGTTGCTTTTTGGCAGTTTTGTTCCTCAGTTTAGTTTAGTTATTTGAAAGTTCCACAGATCATACTTGCGACCTATTGCTATAATGTGGAATGAGTCATGTTTTTGAATAGGCATGTACCCAATACACATTTTCTAATGGTGGCACTGTTATATCACTTTTGGTTAACAAATGTGACACTTTTCAGTAATGTTGTATGTTTATGTTTCAGTACTATTTTATGTTTTCCATTGCACTGGTCCAACACATTCAGTTTCCAAATTCCTGATATGTATCTAAAATAAGTAATGGTTTTTGTTCACTGAAGTTAACATGCACTCATAGTATTAGTTTGTGTAAAGCAATGTGATTTGTGTATGTATCTTCCAGTACAATAAGATGACTGTAAATTTTTTTTAATCCTCTGAGGGCACAAAATGACTGGACAGATTTTAAAATCATATTCTGTTGAAACCAGACCATATTTTCAAATTTGTCCTGTTTGTAAACAATAAGAAACAGTGGGAAGAATGAAGGTGCCACTCATCATCTTGCTCGGGCACTGAATTAATCTTTCAAAGACTCTTCTTCCTCAACAGAAATGTCAAGAGTCTCATGATCCTGAGTCTAAATCAAAAAGATATCACCAGTGAACCTGAACCAGACAGAGTTGAGGATCTTTGATAGCGGGAATGTTTCCTCTAGGTGGTCCATAAACAAAGTGTCGAACAAAAGAGCTCTGTCAATGCCCATGGTAGTACAGTGGATTTGTTCATACATCTCCATCTTGAAGAAGAGCAAGTACTAGTTGTGGGTAAGGATATAAACTGCCCACAAAAGTACTGCATCACCTGCATATCTGAAGGCATGTGGGTTTGGATTTGAGGGAAGCTAGAACTAGAAGAATAAGCCACTTGGTGGGTGACCTCCCATGCTGGTAACCTTCTTGCCACAAAGTGAAAATGAGCACGCAGTCGAAGTTTGTTTCTCTCTCCAGTATCAGCTCAGCCCTGTTCACCCCCTCCCCCTCCCAATAGTTCTCCATCAATTCTCTTTAGCTTGATTCACCTATTTACATACCTGCACCTACTTGACTCTCTACATAGCCTTCGTCCTCCCCTTTTGTTCTCAATCTAAGGGGTGATTTCTTCTGAATGTGCCATGATGAGCTCACTGGGGGCACATTCCTTAGACATCCCCAGATACCCCTTGCCCCCCCCCCCCTCCCCCCTTCCATCCCCCCCCCTCCCCCAACACACACACACACACACACACACACACACACACACACACAGCGCTAATGCTTTTTGGTTCTCCACATTCTCAAATAGAGCAGTTATAAGTTCAATCTTTTGATTTGGCATTTGTCACCCTGCCATTTAACACTTCAATTATATGATGAGTAGATATCTTGATTCTTCCCATCATCTGTATTTCAACTGAGAATTTCCAGAACACATTAACAATAGAACAATGACACAGCTTAAAAGAATCTATAAATGCCATTTAAGAAGTATCATAGTAGCATGCCATAATGTCTAAACAAACTGGATTGTGTTTGTTAATTCCGAGCATACAAATAAATTTGTATAAAAAAAAGAGCTATTTGGAATTCCTGAGAAGACCAGTAGAGCCCCCACACGATACTGCGGCTGATGTGCAGTAACCAATATTTGTCCAAAGTGCTGAGTGAGTTCATTCATTTGTTCGGAAGGGCAAGTCGACATTTTCTTCCAACTTTTGAATTACCGGTGATGACAGAATCGAAGTCCTGCAATCTTTCTCAAATGATTTTAGAGAAAATACTTGACAAACAAATTTCATTTTTGTGTTACTTACAGCTTTATATGTCAGCTTCATGATGATGTGCCCATCATTAATGGTCACAGTTATTGTGGTATTGGCATTTATTATCCAAAATAGTTTGCAATGAAAAATAGGAGTCACAATGATTTTGCATTTGGTGTGTATCATATTATATGTTACTGCATATGAGACTTAGCTAACATACTTAATTTTTCTTTAGAGTTGGGTGGAGGTCTCTATCTGTCACCAATTTCAAGAAAACTGATCCGATTTAGCACACTCATTTGCGATTGCATAAGCCAGCGATAAAGCCAGAATGAAATATCCACAATATTCCTCATATTTCATAAACAGTTTGAGATATCAAAATGATATTTTGGCAAATGGCTGCAGGCAAAGAGGAGAGTTTTTTCCATATGTTTATTATGCAAAACTTCATTATCTACCACATTATTCCACTAACTACAGACTTTTTCAATGAAAGAATATAATTTTAAGGGTCATTAATAGCTGGTGAAATGAAAAATGCTGTGGGTTTTGGAACAACATAAGTTAAGACATTACACATTACACTGAATAAACCATGGTTTCAGAATTCTCTCGCAACAGTGTCTGCACAACACGTTAGTGAGATAAGACTGAGTGAACTCCACTGTGTTTCGGCAAATGAATCAAATTTTAACATGGCAACAAAATAAATGTAGGTTTTACTCAAAATTCACCACTCATGATGCTTCTCTGCAAGTTAGAAATGGTTAACAAGATAGAAAAAATAAATTTCTGCTTTTGTTGCATCTTCAGTGGAATTCTTGTTAGACACTAACTAAAGCAGACATAACAATAAATCTTTGTGAATGGTCACCATGAAAATGTCGGTGTGGAGGGGCTCCACTGAACATTTACAAGAAATGTGAGCATACGCTTCAGTTTACAATGGCATGCCCCCTCCAGTGCTTGGCATTTTCCCTGGAGCACCTGACCGCAACGCCACCACTACCGCTCTTTCCACATGTGCCCTACCAACTGCACATCTACTGGGGACATTATTCTGCACACACTCTAACCTTTGTATTGGATTAGATTATAAAATTCAATGTCTTGACCACATGTGATGTTATTAACACTGATAACCAGTTTTGGCCTTAAACATGATAAAAGTCTAAGAATCAGAAAATATACGTAAAAAACATATCAATAGAGTTATAAAACAAGAATTTGGTTGTTAAATGTATCAATACCAAAGAAGGAAAGTTGCTACTCACCACATAGCAGAGATGCTGAATCGTGATAGGCACAACAAAAACATTCACACAATTATAGCTTTCGGCCATTGAGGCCTTTGTCAGCAGTAGACACACATACACACACGCACACACACACTCACGCAATCGCAACTTGCACACATGTCTGCAGTCTCAGAGAACTGAAACCACACTGCGAGCAGCAGCACCAGTGCCTGATGGGAGTGGCGACTGGGTGGGGGTAAGGAGGCGGCTGGGGCGGGGAGGGGGAGGGATAGTATGGTGCGTGTGGCGGCCAGTGAAGTGTTGCAGTTTAGACGGAGGGCAGGAGAGAAGGTGCGGAGTGGGGAGGGGTTAAGTAGCAGAAAGGAGAGAAATAAAAAGAAATTAAGAGGCTGGGTGTGACGGTGAAATGACAGTTGTGTAGTGCTGGAATGGGAACAGGGAGGGGGCTGGATGGGTGAGGACAGCGACTAATGAAGGTTACCTGTGCAATTCAGAAAAGTTGGTGTTGGTGGGAAGGATCCATATGGCACAGGCTGTGAAGCATTCATTGAGATGAGGGATATCATGTCTGGCAGCGTGTTCAGCAACAGGGTGGTCCACTTGTTTTTTGGCCACAGTTTGTCAGTGGCCGTCCATGCGGACAGACAGTTTGTTGGTTGTCATGCCTACATAGAATGCAGCACAGTGGTTGCAGCTTATCTTGTAACTCACATGACTGGTTTCACAGGTAGCCCTGCCTTTGATGGGATAGGTGATGTTAGTGACCAGACTGGAGTAGGTGGTGGTAGGAGGATGTACAGGACAGGTTTTGCATCTAGGTCTATTACAGGGGTATGAGCCATGAGGTAAGGGATTGGGAGCAGGGGCTGTGTAAGGATGGATGAGTATATTGTGTAGGCTTGGTGGATGGCGGAATACCACGGTAGGAGGGGTGGGAAGGAGAGTGGGCAGGACATTTCTCATTTCAGGGCATGGCGAGAGATAATAGAAACCCTGGCAGAGAATGTAATTCAGTTGCTCCAGTCCCGGATGGTGCTGAGTTATGAGAGAAATGCTCCTCTGTGGCCGTACTGTGGGACTTCGGGAGTTGGTGGGAGACTGGAGAGATAAGCCATGAAAGATTTGTTTTTGTTCAAGGACGGGAGGATAATTACGGTCAGTGAAGCATTCAGCAAGCCACCTTCCTAGATGTTGACCTCCACCTCAGAGATGGCTACATCAGTACCTCCATCCATATCAAACCTACTAACCACCAGCAATACCTCCACTTCGACGGCTGCCACCCATTCCACACCAAGAACTCCCTTCTGTACAGACTAGCCACCTGTGGTCATTGCACCTGCAGTGACGTGCAGTCCCTCTCAAAATATATCGAGGGTCTCACTGAAGCCTTCACTGACCGTAATTATCCTCAGCGTTTGTAATACAACTAATTACAGCTGTGCCTTCAAGCACATTAAAATAGTTTTTATGCTTTTAGCTTTTATGTTTATAATATATTCATTCTTTTTATCATATGAGAAATGAGCTGATCTTCAGCTTTTACATTTATTAAATTTAGTAAGTATATTTATAAATTTAGATTCTGCAACACATTAGAAATATATGACACGTATTCCATTGTGCACCTTCTAATATACAAGGGTTGTCCAGAAGGTGAAGGATATTCTGGCATAACAAAATAAAAACTAAATGTCAAAACAAAATTTCATTTACAAAGTTACGGTACCCTAATTTATTTTTCAATGACATCACCATAACTGTCAGGGCACTTACTGTAACGTGGGACCAATTTTTCAATTCCCTTGTTGTACTCCTCTACTACCAACGATCTGAGCCAAGACATCACTGCTTGTTCGAGGTCTTCATCATTTGCAAACTGTTTTCCACCCAAAATTTCCTTTAGTTTTGGTAACAAGTGAAAATCACTGGGTGGCAAGTCAGAGCTGTGAGGAGAATGTCTGAAAATTTTCCACTTAAGACACTGAAGTTATTGCTGTGCTCGAGCTGATGCAAAAGGCTGCATATTGTAATGAATCAAAAACACCTTTGCCAACAACATTCCACGACACTAAAGACTCGTTCATTGCACTTCAACCATAAACATTCTTCATTTGGCAATAAATTTCGATAGGACCAACATTTTGTGGATTCAGAAAATGAAGAACACTATGCACTTTGCATTTGGTGTGATTTTTGATGGGTGCTGGTATTAACAAACATTACAGAACAAAGAGACATGGCTTGTTTGCCAACAAAATTCAGCTCACATTGAGTTGGGGGAAGAAGCTAACTGGCACACTTGCTATTGTGGCAGTGCGATCTGGCACTGGGTGTAGTAAACAATCATTCTTTACTTTCTGGATGACCCTCATTTGTCACATATATATATTTTTTCTATGTTACATACATACAGTTTCATCCATCTGTAACTTATATTTAACAGCACTCTTGATGCTCATCATTGTAAACTTTATTTTATAAGTCCATTGACATGATTTTGTTTATATTTTTCTCAAATTTAGATATAATGAGTACAAAGCCAAAACTGATTATCAAGACACCAATACACAGACTTCTATAAACTAAATTTGTAAACAGCTTCTGCATTCTTAAAGTCTTTCATGGTAGCCTTGGTAGGATGCCTAACTATAATCTTCTTGATAGACATACAAGCCATACCATTTCAAACAAAATTCTTGAACTTTCAACAGCTGCTTCTGCCATTGTCTTCAGGAGCACTACTGACTGCTGCTGTTTGCACATTAATCTGCTTCTAAAGGTAATGCAGCAACATCTTGTAAGTTTTTGGAGGTGGTCTGAAATGTCACAAGTGCAAGGAAAGAAGTTTGGCAACTTCTGGAACCTTTGGTCCGCAGAGAGGCATGAACTAAAATGTTACTTGATTGCCACTTATTTCTATTGTCAGTCTTGTCACCAAGTGATTGAGAATAGGTAGTTGTAGAAACAGCAGCACAACGATGCCAGTATGTATAACATGATGGCTAAGCAATTGTTAGTAGTGCCAGTTCACCTACTTCCCAACTGTCAAAAGTCAGTCAGGGCTATTAGCACTGAAGTCGGAGATTTGAAAGCACAACATCAATAATTTGCATCATTTGTTGAGATTGAGATTTTCACTCTGCAGCGGAGTGTGTGCTGATATGAAACTTCCTGGCAGATTAAAACTGTATGCCGGACCGAGACTCTAACTCGGGACCTTTGCCTTTCGCCGGCAAGTGCTCTACCAACTGAGCTACCCAAGCACGACTCACGCCCTGTCCTCACAGCTTTGGAAGGTAGGAGACGAGGTATTGGCAGAAGTAAAGCTGTGAGGACGGGGCGTGAGTCGTGCTTGGGTATCTCAGTTGGTAGAGCACTTGCCTGTGAAAGGCAAAGGTCCCGAGTTCGAGTCTCGGTCCGTCACACAGTTTTAATCTGCCAGGAAGTTTCATTTGTTGAGATGTTTAACAAGCAGAAAATAGCCCAAAACACCATAAAGATTA
The DNA here is from genome assembly GCF_021461385.2 of Schistocerca piceifrons. Classification (NCBI taxonomy): domain Eukaryota; kingdom Metazoa; phylum Arthropoda; class Insecta; order Orthoptera; family Acrididae; genus Schistocerca; species Schistocerca piceifrons. Next base: position 78,075 of record NW_025728247.1, on the reverse strand, counting down.
ATCCCTATGTGGTGTCACTTCTACAGTGGTGCCTCTGGAAACTCTCAGTTCTGTGCCTTCTCACCTATCTAGTTTCCTTTGGTACATCAATGACACTTCCTTGATGTAGCTCCAGTTTCATAGGGAAAAGGATCACATACACAGTGTTAATCCTAATATTAAATTTAACCAGTGAAGTGGCATGCTACCTCTCTTGGATGCACTAGTTGAAAAAGAGACAGACATCTGTTTAGTTGATTTTTGTATATAGGAAACCAATCGACACTGACTGTTACACAATTGTAAATAGTTTCCACTGGTGGAGGTGAGGAAAAAAGGTAGTAGTAATGATGATGATGATGATGATGACAACAGTAATAAACTGTAACAATATTATGAAAAGGAAAGTTGCTACTCACCATATAGTGGAGATGTTGATATAGTGAGTAGCAACTTTCCTTTTCATAATATTGTTCCATTCCATCCTGTATTTTCCATTGTTTAATAACAACCTGTCTTCAACAACATGGCAAGATGGTACATGGAATGAAGATGCTTTATGATGGTAACTATCTGCGGTGCAGTCTGAAAATTTGCATTGACGGTTGTGTTAGGGAAAACAGTTACAGCAAGGCAGCAAGGAAGACATTATGGATGTTTCCAAGTGCAATAGCGCCCCCCCACAGAACCAGCAGAGTCTATGCAGATCAAACAATTCACATTGCCAGTGACTTTTTTGTTGAAAGAACACACACACACACACACACACACACACACACACACACACACACACACACACACACACACACACACACACAAACAGGGAACTGGCGAAGTCAAGAAGTCATTCATAGTTGCGCACTGGCTAGTGAAACCACCAGATAAGAGTGCCTTGCTCCACAGAATTAAACTGTAATTAAATGAAGTTTAAAACAGTATACTGTAAGGCAAGCTGTTCCAACACTGCTCCATGGGGCACAGGTGCACCCAGCACCCCTCTGCTCACCCATGGACAGTTGCAGTTAGTATAGACACCAGCCAGATAGCTCTATTGTACATTTTCAGCATATGCATGAGCTGGTTGGCCACTCCTTGCACCAGCAAGCACTCTGCTAGGGCAGTATGATCACAAGGGCTACGGCCCGGCTGTTAGACTGCAAGCACATCGCTGTTTGCCTGTCTGTACACATGTGCCCATGGGCACCTGGATGTCTGCTGGCAGTCACTTGAGTTGTAACAGCCTAGTGTAAAGTAGCAAGTATAAAAACTGAGTACAAGGGTGCTCATCTTGAATGTCAAATTATTATAAGTGATACAATGCAAGCAATGACAATTTCCTGACAGATAATAAGATTTGCTGAAAGTATTATCCTACGATTGAGGTTGAGTATGAGGTCAAAACAAATTTCCAGTTTTGAACAGCTACTTTCCGAAATCTCAATAGAGTTTAGGGTCCTTGTGATGCCTATTAAATTTTTGTCAAGTTGCCCTGGCCCACAATTACTGCCACGTACTTTTGATTATTTTTCAATATATCCTATCATAAAATGTATGATGATTATTCATTGTTATTAGCAGTAAATAAATTTAAGAGACAAATTAATATCTGAATAATTATTGGAAAAATACAAATCATTTACTTTTCCTCAACAGATGAATTAAAATGAAACTCACGTTTGTGATACCCCTCCTGCTGTATCTCGTTGCCACGCATTCTCATATTCAGGTGACAGCAGCTGTTTCCTTACATCTTTCACAAGGTTTGTGTCAGTGGCACCAGGGCAGACAGCAAGTACGCGTACACCAGTTATCTTCTCATGGTAAGGGTCCTGAAAACACCAGCAAGTCAACTGTATGGTGTTTAGAACAGTGTTCCAATTTGGGAAGAGAACATCAAAATTCCAGAACGTGAAATAGTGAGATCACAGTTCACATATATTTATGTGCCTCAGACTGATCAAATAGCTGCTGGTAATGTATTTGCTGTATTATAAAAAGGTTTCTCACTGTCACTCCCTTTAAACAGTTGTTTTCAACCTTTTGAAGCCAAAATACCTATTATAATTTTTATAACAATGAAAATAATCAATTTTTGACAATATAATATAAATATTTTATATAAAAACAAAGATGAGGTGACTTACCGAACGAAAGCGCTGGCAGGTCGATAGACACACAAACAAACACAAACATACACACAAAATTCAAGCTTTCGCAACAAACTGTTGCCTCATCAGGAAAGAGGGAAGGAGAGGGGAAGACGAAAGGAAGTGGGTTTTAAGGGAGAGGGTAAGGAGTCATTCCAATCCCGGGAGCGGAAAGACTTACCTTAGGGGGAAAAAAGGACAGGTATACACTCGCACACACGCACATATCCATCCACACATACAGACACAAGCAGACATATTTGCGAAAGCTTGAATTTTGTGTGTATGTTTGTGTTTGTTTGTGTGTCTATCGACCTGCCAGTGCTTTCGTTTGGTAAGTCACCTCATCTTTGTTTTTATATAAAATTTTTCCCACATGGAATGTTTCCTTCTATTACATTGATATAATATAAATAGATAGATAAAAAAATCTACTCACCAAGAGGCGACAGGAGAACACTCATATAAAAAAAAAAAGTTTTACTTATGCAAGCTTTGGGAGCCAGTGGCTCCTCCTTGCGGCAGAATGGTTGAAGGGGAAGGAAGATGGGTGAATTGAAAGGCACTGGAGAGGTTTGGGAAAAGAAGTAGAGTTTGGGAAAGTCACCCAAACCCCAGGTCAGGGGAGACTTCCTGGACAGTTGACTTCCCTATCTGGGGCCAAACAAAGAATATCATCATGCACCATGTGATCAGCATAGGATTCATGATTTGTACTAGCGACAAATTTACGACAATGGATCAACCCGTGTAATTCTGCAGCTAAGACTTTGTAAGATTGGTTTGGGCGTTTCTGACAATGGAAAAATCTACACACGGCACAATGAAATGCATTCTGTCACAGTAATAGGTTGAGACAAGCTTGCATATTTCATCAAATGATAAGTTGGGTGGTTCTTGCAAATGCAAACATTGGCACAACAATTGATAAATGTGCCGCAAAAGCCAGAAAAGAAAGAGAGCCCTACACAGGTTGCATCGCTCATGGGAAAAACCTGGAAATGTGGGCATAACCACTTCTTGCAGGAGGCCCTATATCCAGCCGATTCATCGTATGCTGGAAAGGGTGATGGTTGCACTGGCGAGAGGGTAACCAGTTGTGACTATGCTGATGCCACTTGACAGAGCGGTGGTGATAGCCTGCTGTTTTTCCACAAAAGCTTGCTGCTGGGCAAAGATACACTGGAGTACTACTTCCATTGAGATATTTGTAGAGTGCTTTAGCAGTGACACTATCATGCAGAAAAAACATAACCCTCGCTCGTCACCAAGTTTGCTAAATAATAATTTACTGAGTAACACAATGAAGTACAGGTTGTGCATAACACTGGACAACAGTAATACATGTTAGAGAATAGGCCGAGCTCATTTGTGATTGCTTACCTAATACTGTTTCTCTGGTGGCTCACCAGAGTACACTGGGGGAGTGGGCGCTGTGAACTGTATGGACGTATGATCTCTGAAATCGCAGGCATAATGAGTGAAAGGGTAAATCAATCATGAATGTTGTGATGTGCTGAGCCATAACTATTGTTCAGATCTGCAGCTATTTCATCCATCATCACACAGTGATTTTCCATCACAGGGGCTTCAATTGCTACCATAGATTCTGTTGCCACAATGTGACATGCTTGACCAGGCACTGAGCTTCTGTCACAGAAGTCACATGTTTTCTGAACTTTCTGCTCCACTCAGACACTTGCTGCAGTGATAGACATACATCACCATACTGGACCTCGGTTTGCGAACGGATTCCAATAGGTTTTGTACCTTCACTGCTCACGAAATGTATGACAGAATGCTGTTCTTCCTTGGTGGATGTTGCAAGCAGGGCAACCACTTTGAACTGGTACTACTATGGTCGTATTTTGCTTGTCTGTAGTATGCTGCAGTCTGTAGGAAATTCCTTACATCACTGGTAATAATATGGCCAACTTGCAGAACAACAGTGTGAAATGTCTATTTTTAATTGCACTTTGAAGGTTTTCATTTGACTCCCCCTCGTACATAGATAAATTTATCTTAATGTTCAACAGCACTATGTCCGAACTTCAGAAATTTGTAAAATTCTATTGTTATACATGTAGATGAATAACTTACATTATAAATGTTCATATTCTCTACCGCTGCATTTACATCTTCTTCTGTCTCACCTGTACAAGCCCACTACAAACAGCTAAATGACTGAAACTTCCTGGCAGATTAAAACTGTGAGCTGCACTGGCAGTCTAACCTGGGACATTAGCCTTCCAAGGTCACATATTAAAATACTTAGTAACAGAATCGCTACAGCATGCTATGCTCTTAGAATTTTGACTGCAATGTGTGATACTACATGTGTCAGATCTGTATATTTTTCTTATATCCACTCTGTTATTACCTATGGAATAATATTTTTGGGAGTCAACAGTAAAAATATTCAAATAGTTTTTAAATTACAGAAAAGAGCAGTTTGTATAGTAACCAAGAGTGGCAGTAGGGTTCACTGCCTTGAACATTTCCAAAAGCTGGAAATCCTAACTGTCCCCTGTGAATACGTTTTTCAAAGTATTATGTAAAAAAAAATTACTGCTATGTTAAAAATTCTTTAGTACACAGCTATGAAAATAGAAACCAATACAATCTGCATCTGGAGAGGAAAAATAAAGTTAAAACTCAGCAGAGCTTGTTGTACAATGCCGTTAAATTATATAATAAATTACCCCAAAATATAAAAGATATTGACACAATTGGGCAGTTCAAAACAAAACTAAAAAAATTTTATTAAATAAAGGTTATTATGCAGTAACAGACTATCTGAATTAAAATATGTAGTGTAATTAAAGTAGTCTGCATTGTAATACATGAGGAAATAATTATAATATGAAATCCAGAATTGTATAGTACTATAAGAAAATTACATAAGGGTATAAAACTAATGTAAGATACTTTAAAATGTGTGTAAATATTAATTTTATGTGTATAAATTGTAGGTATATTGTATTGTATATGATTTTTCTGACGAAATACACACAATGTAAATTGTTACATGGATTAATAAATAAAGAAATCAATCAATCAATCATGCTCACTGACTGAGTTAGCTAAGCATAAATCATGATCTGCCCTCAGAGCTTTACTTCCACCAGTACATCTTTTACTTTCCAAATTTCATAAAAATTATCCTACCTAAATTATCCTAAAAATTATTGTACCTAGCAAGACTAGCATTCTTAAAAGAAAGGGTAATATGAAGATATGGCTTATCCTGATATTAAAAAAGAAAATAATTAAGAACATGTGCATTGCAAAACATCAGGTGTCTTGTCACCCACTGACCCACTGTTAAAAGATTTAAAAATGCTATCTATTCCTTCGAACAATGGAAAATCCAGGATGGAATGTAACAATATGAGAGAAGGAAAGTACTACTCACCATATAGTGTAGATGCGGAGCCACGATAGGCACAATAAAAAGATTCACACAATCATAGCTTTTGGCCATTAAGGCCTTTGTCAGCAGTAGACACACACACACACACACACACACACACACAGAGAGTCTCAGAGAGCTGTATAGTTTCAGCTTTCTGAGACTGCAGATGTGTGTGCAAGTTGTGCTTGCGTGTGTGTGTGTGTGTGTGTGTGTGTGTGTGTGTGTGTGTGTGTGTGTGTGTGTGTCTACCGCTGACAAAGGCCTTAATAGCCGAAAGCTATGATTGTGTGAATCTTTTTATTGTGCCTATCGCGGCTCAGCATCTCCGCTATATGGTGAGTAGCAACTTTCCTTCTCTTGTATTGTTCCATACTATCTATTCCTTCCCTTTACGTATATGAAGTGTTTTTATTACTATATAAAAATCAGCATACAGTAAACTCTCTCCACTTCAACCACAACTACAGCACTCACCACAAAGAGAATTTTAAACTCCCAACAAGCCACTTTACCTCTATTCCCAAACACCACCATATATTAATTTTAAAATTTACAATAAAATAAAAGGCAGTAACATATTTAACCTGCAGCTTGGTTCACGGAAGAGAGTACTTTTTACCCTTGTGGTGGAAAAGTGTTGTTATTCTATTGAAGAATTCATTGAGGACAGTTTCAATGTTTTTACAAGGTAATTATACATTTTAATTTTGTAAACTGGAAACTGCAGAATGCATTTATGTAGCAGTATCTCTGAAATGTATATAAAATCGTGTGTTGGGACCCACACTCTTCCTGTTGTATATTAATGACCTGGCAGGTAATATTAATAGCAACAGCACACTTTTTGCATATGATGCAGTTATCTATAATGAAGTACTGTCTGAAAGAAGCTGCATAAATATTCAGTCAGATCTTTATAGGTTTCAAAACAATGCAGGGATTGGCAACTTGCTTTAAATGTTCAGAAATGTAAAATTGTGGACTTCACAAAACGAAAAACATAGTATCCTCTGAATATAGTACCAATGAGCCACTTTTGCAATCAGCCAATTCATACAAATACTTGGATGTAACACAATGTAGGGATATGAAATGGAATGATCACACAGACTCAGTCGTAGGTAAAGCAGGTGGTAGACTTCAGTTTGTTGTTGGAATGCTGGGGAAGTGTAATCAGTCCACAAAGGAGACTGCTTACAAATCACTCATGAAGCTGGTTCTAGAATATTGCTCAAATGTGTGAGGCCTGTACCAAATAGGACTAAATGGGGATACTGAAAGTACACAGAGAAGGGCAGACCAAACAGTCGCAAGTCTGTTTAATCTGTGGGAGAGAGTCACAGAGATAACTGGCAGACTTTTGAAGACTGACATAAACTATCCTGAGAAAGTCTACTAACAAAGTTTCAAGAACCATCTTTAAATGGTGACTATGAATATACTGCAACCCCCTACGTATCACTCATATAGGGATTGTGAGAATAAGGTTAGAATCATTACTGCACACAGCGACATTCAAACAACCATTCTTCCGGTGCTTCATATGTGAATGGAAAAGAAAGAAACCTTAATGACTGGTACTCTGGGGCGTACCCTCTGCCATGCACCTCATGGTGGTTTGCAGGGTACACATGTAGATGTAAACTGTCTTAGTTGTCTTAAAAAGTATTTCTTATTTTAAATTTTGACATGTATTCTGTGCCTCAAATCAAATGATTTGAAAATTGTATCTTGTGAGATAAGTAAATCACATTTCACATTTCCACAACCTATGGAACTGGAAGATAGGAAATGAGATACTAGTGAAAGTAAAGCTTTGAGGGGGAGGGTCATGAGTCATTCTTGAATGCCTCAGTCAATGCGTAATTGATCACAAAAGGCAAAGGTCACAGGTTTCAGTCACACAGTGTTAATGGGTCAGAAGTTTCAAATCAGCACACAATCTGCTGCAGCACGGTAATCCATGCTGGGAACTAAATGACTGTCAATGACAATATCTTTCAAAAGAAAACCATGAACATACACATTTACCTTTTTTTAAAAAATTAAGAAAAGTTGAAATTCAAAGATGCAAACATCTTTACTGATAACACTTAGCATATTACAAAATACAATGGGAAAAAATTAATAAAACTAACATGCCACCTTAAGGATCATATGATTCCCATATGTCCAACAGTTTACAATAATGGTGTCAAGAGGATGAAAGTTATGTATTGAACCATAACAAGATATTTCCTCACAGTGGAACCACATAGCTGCAGACATCAGACAAACTTTTCCCTTGTTAAATTTTAAGTGTTTCTACAATGAAAGAGTTATACATGGACAAGTGTGTGAACAATAACAATGTGTCAGTACAAATGGACACTTATTGCTGAACATTTGTAACTGAGCTTCAGGACACAAAAAATTATGCTATGCAAATAACTGTAGGAAATGGCAGGAAAGGAATTAATATCAGAGGTGAGGGGAATTGAAATGAAAAGCATATAGCAGAAGGTAGCAAAACAAGATGAAAACACTAATGACAAATAGGAAGCTGTTCCAGTGTTAATATTTTATATGTAAAATATAATCACTCTGCCCAAGAGTGCAATTAGTTAATTTTACTGCAGAAGAAAACATAAATTATTGACCTATCTCAAAAGAGTGATTCATGGTATCTGCAAGGCCATAAACAGATAATGCAAAGGTAAGGAAATAAAACATTAAAAATTGTTATAAAACCATCATGTGAAACACCAATAGGTTAAAAAAAAAGCTTTTTTATTTTATTTATGCATCAAGATGTGTTTCATCTTTTTGACAAGATGTTAAGGAAGTTACAGATTTAAAATAGTAAGGTACTTAAAGATCAGCATCTTATTCATTATTTGTAAACCAAGCAACTTATTGTCGTGTGGAAAACCAGTTGAAAGCTTCTAGCTTCCAGTTTTCTATGTCAGCAGTGTGATTTATTTTTGTAAGTGTTGTCTACTTTCCCAGTTTTTGCTGGTGTGTGTGTGTGTGTGTGTGTGTGTGTGTGTGTGTGTGTGTGTGTGTGTGTGTGCGTGCGTATTTGTCTATTGTATGACAAGTTAATGTAAACAGTGAGATGCTAGTCATATTCACTTGGGTACTCAGTAGTAACTTCTGTGCTGCCTTTGTTTTGTATAAATGATTATTTTCTTGAACAGTCCGCTTGACTGAATATTTGGTTGCCATGTTCTTTCCCATTTTGAATCTTATCTTTTTGTGCATTATTTTTATGTCTGCATGCAAGTGGTCAATTTTTGTTGGTGGTTAAGCAGTTAAAGGATATCATCACATATCTGGCCCAGTATAGTATACTATAGCTATCTGTGGTGGTACTTTAAAAAAACTTTACAACATACTATACTGGATCAGATACATACACTAAAAAAGCGGCAAAAGGACGTGTGCGCACGCACGTGCGCGCGCGCGCCCACCCATACACACACACACACACACACACACACACACACACACACACACACACACACACACGAGTCAAACAAGATAAGCAAAAACCAGGAAAATAAGACTACTACACTTAACAAAAGCAAATGACACTCTAGACACAGAAAACTGGAAACTTTCAACTGGTTCTCCGTATGAGGGAAAGCTGTTTGGTTTACAAATAATGGAAAGATACTGATTTGTTACTACCTTTCTATTTTATTATATAAATATATAAAACTATGAACTATTTTAAATCTGTAACTTATATGTGTCAATGAAACAGCATATATTATTTGCCGATGCCCACTGAAAATGCCTTGTTTAAAAGACAAAATGCTTTAGTGTGCATAAGAAAAATACAAACTTAATGTCCAGCCCTTAAAATGCATTTTTCTTGTAAATTATTGCAATTTATATACGGCTGCTGCGAAAATGGTCACCACAAGAAACACAAAAATTTATTTTTGTGATATAAATAGTACACGAAGTTACTTTGCAGAACTTAAAATTTGGCAAAAGTTAATTAAAAATGAACAGTTATTGAGATTTGAGGAAGTCTTCTTGGGCCATCAGTTGAGTCATTGTTGTGTTGTCACTACATTTCAGTAAGTTTCCTACTCATCATCTTAATGCAAAGAGTCAAGTTTATGTCCAGTTTGTTCCTTTATAGCTGTTAAACTACAGACTCCTCATGTGATGCTTCAACAGGTGGGACAAGCACATTGTGTACAGAAGAGGTGTGGCTAGTGGTGCAAAGACCCCCAGCAAAGGTGTAGGGGAGTCCGGATGTAGAATCCTTGAGTTGCTAGTCTATCCCATCCACTCCACCTGCCATGCCATCTCTTTCAGAGGCACATGATTGGCGCACTTGCTCGGCCCTCAACAGAAGAGAGTGTGATCCATTGGCTATAAAGGAATAAACCAGACATGAATTCAATACTTCATCTTAAGATGACGAGTAAGAAACCTGTCGTAACATTGTAACAACATGATGCCTTAACTCGGGTGATAATCTCAGATGAATGAAATTCATCAACAATCCATGCTTTGAAGTACAGTTACTGAGATATTATTTTACAAAAAAAAGTAAGATCTAATAATAACTGCAAGAAAATGACATGCCCGCTACAAATTTCTTGAGTGTAGTTCCTCTTATAAAAGACAGTATGAAAGCAACTAGTGTGAACTGGTGATATTATTTTTTATTGTTCCCATGGGGGATCTTTTAGTGATGATGAGGCAAAAAAGAGAGTAACAAAGAGAAAGATATCTACCAGACTCACATCACAATTTCAGTACTGGGATCTCCAATTTGTTAAAATAATGACTTATCAAAATGTTCTCATTTCAGTAAGTTTAAATTACCAGAATCGCCAACATATTGTGACACTTGTGAAAGTGAAGAAGTTCCTAGAGTAAAGGAAGAAAAAATACTTACCCCAAATGAACGTGTGAAACCAACTATTGCATGTTTGGTGGCAGTGTAAATGGGAATGCTTACATATGGCTTTACAACAACATTTGAGCCAGTGTTAACAACAGTTCCTCCATTGCCACCACGGTCTTTTCCCATAAAACGCAGAGCAAGTAAGGTACCACGAATGACTCCATTCTGCAAGAAGAATAAACCACTCATTTCATAGACAACGATAAAAAAAATTTAATACTAAAAATTGTTATAAAGTGGGGGTGGGGATGCGGATAGTGGTAGCAGTAGCCGTAGTAGAAATCGCACAAAATAACTTGGACCAAGCACAGAAACACATTCCTGTTCTCAGTTCTGGGGGAGTGTACCCTTTTGTTCTGAAGGGGAGCCACCTCTGCTTATGATCCCATACTGAGTTGTATGCTTTGTCTCTTGAAAACAAACACACTTTACCCACTTTAATGTGGCTGTTGGCCAACATGCTACACTGCGGGAATGGCAGTGTCGGTTGCTCTGCAATCTCTCACACATCATGTTATGAAAATTATTTGACAAAAAAAGATGATTTTGGCCTTATTCTTATTCATCATCTTCATGGTGATTTGCCCATCATTTCGTTAATGATGATAGTTACTGTGATATTTCAAAATTAAGTAACCCATCACACTAAATTAGAATAGATTGCCATGAAAAATAGGAGCCTCTATGAGTTTACATTGCTGCACATTAAATGTAGCTGGCATACTGAATTTTTCTTTAAACTTGGTAAAAGATCTATATCTTTCTTCAGTTTCAAGCAAAAGGACTGAGCATAATACAGGGTGATTCAAAAAGAATACCACAACTTTAAAAATGTGTATTTAATGAAAGAAACATAATATAACCTGTTATACATCATTACAAAGAGTATTTAAAAATTTTTTTTTTTTTCACTCAAAAACAAGTTCAGAGATGTTCAATATGGCCCCCTCCAGACACTCGAGCAATATCAACCCGATACTCCAACTCGTTCCACACTCTCTGTAGCATATCAGGCGTAACAGTTTGGATAGCTGCTGTTATTTCTCGTTTCAAATCATCAATGGTGGCTGGGAGAGGTGGCCGAAACACCATATCCTTAACATACCCCCATAAGAAAAAATCGCAGGGGGGTAAGATCAGGGCTTTTTGGTGGCCAGTGATGAAGTGCTCTGTCACGGGCTGCCTGGCGGCCGATCCATCGCCTCGGGTAGTTGACGTTCAGGTAGTTACGGACAGATAAGTGCCAATGTGGTGGCGCTCCATCCTGCTGAAATATTAATTGTTGTGCTTCTTGTTCGAGCTGAGGGAACAGCCAATTCTCTAACATCTCCAGATACTGTAGTCCAGTTACAGTAGCACCTTCGAAGAAAGGTGACGCTGACGTCTAGTCAACAGCGCCTCAAGCGAACAAATGTACAACTAAATGAAACTTTATAGCTCCCTTAATTCGCCGACAGATACTGCTTAGCTCTGCCTTTTGTCGTTGCAGAGTTTTAAATTCCTAAAGTTGTGGTATTCTTTTTGAATCACCCTGTACACTAATTTCCACTCCCGTGCGCAAATGTTACTGGGAGAGATATATTCATATGATCCCTTTATCTCATACATGGTTCAAGATACTGAAATAAGTTTTTGGTAAATGACAGCACACAAAGCGGAGAGTATTCTGCCATACCGTTAGAATGTTTCTTATCTATGACAATATATAAGTAGCTAGAGTTTTCTCAATGAGATAATGTGATTTTTTAAAGATCATTGATAGCTGGTGAAATGAAAATTAGCACAAGTTAGCAATGACATGCTTGTGATTAGCCTTCAGCTGCTCAATTGTCCCTCCCCAACAGTGTGATGGCCACTCGCAGTGGAGTCCTTCCATTACTGTTGTCCTCTCCCCTACCAAGCTGTCTGTGCAGGTACAGGTCAAGTTATTTTATGCACACTCTAGTGACCCTTTACAAAGAAGCAAACCCAAGTGGACATAAAACAAGAATTCTCTCTGGTATAAATACTAGGTACACATGTGCAAATGGCATTTGATGGTGTTCAACTAGTTTTCAGTTTTTCAGCAAACTATCAAAGGAAGCTCCTTCTCTCTCCACTTCAGCACAAGCAGTACAGAAAGCTTGCCTCTGATATCTTGTTTACTGTTTTTGGTATTGACATGAGTTCCGTGAATGATGATGTGGTACAAAGATAATGTTATGTTGCTAATAGAAGAATGTAGATGTTATTCGTGCTTCTATGAGCCAATAGATCCATCGCACAAATGCCAAAGGAAAATAAATATGATTGGTGGAAAATTTACAAAGCATTCAAAGGTCCTATTGGGGACATGAAGAAGAAGATAAATTCAATCTTTGCTTGCGCTAGGTGGGACTAGAGTGAGTGAGTGCAAGGTTCATAGATCACTTGAAAGTAAACAGATTTGAATATGTATCTGTTATGCTGATTAAAATCAAAACTATGAAAGACTTGGTAATTATTGTTGCTTAAATTCATGCTATCTGTAATTACACAGTTTATGTATCACTGTTATATTAGAGATTTTTCATGATAAAAATGGGTTACCCAGGATCATGCTGCATGACCTCTATAATAGAGTTTACTAAGTAGCTTATGTGGCAGGCAACATGCATACTTCAAGTTTCATTTATCATATTTTATTGTTGTTATCTTCCTTATACATACTGCAATAAAGCATTGAAGCGCTTTGCGTATGTCACTGCAGATATCAGAAACTGCAACTGTTGGAATTCAAAGCAATCAATAACCTAAATGTTTCCAGTCACTAATAACCATAGTGTAAATGCTAGCCAATCTTTAGGTTATGTTGGTAATCACTAGTTAGTGCTCGCCATTTAAATTTTCTCCTCAGCTGTAAATAAAAGCCAGAAAAAAGTGTCAACCAACATATGTGCAATGTTTTGGCTAATGCTAAGCAAAGCTGCAACTGCAATTCAGTGTTAAGTGCACTATCACCATGCATTTCACATTTACATACCAATTGATACACCTAATTTATTCCACAAATCCAGTGCAGTAAGGTTATCATTGTAAATAAGTGTTGTAAAATGATTTTTCTATTTGATGATGCACGGCTACATTAGTGTAGGAATTAACATATGCACTTCAGTACACTGAACATTTATGTGTTTTGTGACACGCTACCTATTACCTTTTAAATAAAAATATATTCAGCTTATTCCATATCAACGAGGACCATTTCACTTGGATCTGTGGAAGGTATATTAGCGTGTTTAGTCTTCTTTGTAAATATTTATTGTGTATTTTTGTTTTTCTGATATGGTCTACAAGCTGGAGGAACTTCTCTCTGTGTATCTACTGGAATGAAAAGTACATCTAATGCATCTAATTTAATCTTTCCAATCCCAAGTAGTACATTTCTGGCATTGTTTGCAAATATGCATTCACGTGTTTGCTTTGGTGTAAAGGGGGGGATTAATATGAAACAAAAAATAACACTTCTTAAATTAATAGAAGAAAATCTCTCAATTCCAGAGAAACACATGGGGGGGGGGGGGGAGAGAGAGGGGGGAGAGAGAGAGAGAGAAAAAGAGAGAGAGAGAGAGAGAGAGAGAGAGAGAGAGAGAGAAACGCCATGAGAAAAAGGCTGGGGATGTAAGACAATCAGGAACAATCCTATGGGGCATTTGAGCTCTGGGAAATACATTACTAGTGAGAGGGTACTGTATCTCACAGGAACAGCAAACACGCATATGCAGAAATTGTAGAAATGGAGAAAGATATGGAAACTAGACAGATAAGATCAACTTCCCGCCTTGAAGACAATTGTATCTAACTAATATAATTCACAGCCATCATTTGCTACAATCCTGTTCCAGCATTTGGTGGACACACAATACAATGGAAAGCAATAACTGTTAGGAATGAGGATGCCATTTATTTAAAAAATAAGCTATTTCTTAAAACATTTCCTTTTAAAATGCTTCAAGCTATTTTTTAATTCCTTAAAAAAAAAATAGGAATTGTCAAGAATTGTAAAATACGGATATGTCTCAACAATGACCTCTTCATGCGAGCCATTTCCTCATGTTTGGCAACAAGGAGATATGGTAGACAGACATGTCAACTGAATACCTAAGATGTAGCAGTTATTCACTATGCATTTCGCAGTTTTAGAGTGAAGCCTTTGTATGAATGTGATGGTGCATTATCGTGGGGGGCAACAGACTGCTAAATGGGACATGACTCTCCAAATTTATTGCCAAAGTAGCGGAATATCTCATTGTAGTATTGTTCAGTGACAATTTTTCCTTTTTCTAATAAGTCTTTGAGAGCGACACCCTTAGCATTCCTAAAACATCACTGCCATGATTTTCCTACCCATGGGATTGTCTTTACCTTTTTTTGCTGCAGATTCACTGGAAGTAACCCACTGTTTTAATTGTTACTCGATTTATAGGGAATGACAATGAATCCAGAATTCATTGCCAGTGACAACCTGATGCAAAAAGTCCTTCAAATTTTGTTTATACTGATCAAAACATGAGTTGAAGTTGAAAGTCATGCCCTCCTGTTGACCACTGGACCATCAAATTTTTCATTTCCAAGGTATTACCTACATTAGCAGTTGCCATTTCTAACAATACATCTATGGACTCTACTACGAGGGTTGCCCAGAAAGTAATGCAACACATTTTTTCTGTTCAATAATTCCTTATTGAACGTAATGATAATAACACACCAGAGAGAATGCTGTTTTATCTATACACTCTATTTTTCCACGTATCTCCACTCTGTTCTACGGCCTTCCTCCGGCACGAAACGAGGGTGTGCATGCCCTGTTGGTACCAATCCTTGCCCAAACAAGTGGAAGCCCAAGAGGGCTGGGTCAGGGCTGTAGGGTGGATGGGGTAACACTGCCCAGCCCTGTCTTCTGAAGTGTTCAGCAGTTCTCAGACTTGTGGGGCCGAGCATTATCACGCTGTACCAAAACATATCCTGGGTTGCTGTGGCGCTGAAATTGCCGGAAGTGGGTCTTGAGTATTGTTAACGTGTTGACACACTCGTCTGAATTAATGGAACTGCCTCTTGGCATCACTTCAATGAGAATCACACTTTCACAGTCCCTGAACATGGTGATCATGACCTTACTGGCAGAAGCAGTTTTTTTGAATTTTTTCTTCTGTGAGGAGTGGGAATGGCACCTTTCCAAGACTGTCGTTTTGTTTTGGGCTCAAAATCGTGAACCTAGGTTGCATCACTTATCACAGTCCAGGACAAGAAGGCCTTCACCTCAGCTTCAAAATGTTGCAACAAATCAAGGCAAATGTTTTTTCTGTTTTGTAGTAACCAAAACCAACTGCGGGAATGCCTTGGGCTGCAGATCGGAGCCGCCAGGTGGGGAAGCCGCTGGCGGTGGAGCACGCACCACTGGGTAAACACAAGGACGAGTCGGACGACAGGCCAACGAAAACTGACAACAACCGACCATGACCGACTAGGACTGACACAATAAGGAAAAGATAAACAATGGAGGCTTGTGGAAACCACAACACCAAACACCAACAGTAAATCCACTCGGAACCAGAGCCAGGCAAATGTCAACAACAAGCAACGACCAGAACGCAGTACGACCGAGATAGAAACGAAATCCAGAGCAAGTACCAGACTGACTGTACTTGGGCAGAGTGGGTCCCTATATACGAAACCGGAGGGAGCGGCTATTGGCCGCTGTCCGCACATAGCGTAGCGGTGGCGCCCTCGCTGCGCGAGAGCCGCTGCGCGGAATAGCCTCCACGGAGGATGAACCCTCTATGGGCTGACAACGTCCATTTGTTCTGGCGCGTGTTCGATTTCCGCGGCAGAAGGTACTAGATGTTTGATTTGTGATCCACCGTTAGACACCGCGTGACCCATCTTGCATGCATTTTTGAATATCCAAAAGTGCAGATAATTGCAGTCACACTTCCTTTGCTGATTGACAGATGCAGCACCAACTGCCGAGTCATAATGTGTCTGTCCTCGCAAATGACAACATCAGCTCGCTGCAACATGTCAGGTGTGACAGCAGTGGATGGTCTCCCTGACCGCTGCAAATCATGGAGCTCCACCGAACCACCTTCTGACCTCATCCTCCATGCCCAGTGACTAACTGTACTTCTGTTGGCAGCCAATTCTCCGCAGACTTAGTGCAAGCATTTCTGAATATTTCCCACATTTTCTTTCTCTGCAGTGAGAAATTCGATGATGGCACGTTGCCTGTAATGTACATCACCAATAGACACCATTTTCAAACTGCCCTGCAGCTATGCTATCTGTCAGAAGTGACGAGACTTGGCGCACTCACTCAGGAGAGTTCAAATAATACATATGTTACGTTTCGCATTCATAGCACTGTTTTCGGCTGAGAAAAAAAAAGGTGCATTACTTTCTGAGCAACCCTCATACTTCATGCACTTTTGATTGACGATCAGTGTGAATCATATGAAAGGTCTTCAATAAATTCATCAATAACCACTCCTGTTGTGTCTTCGGCAGTGCCCACCAAAAACAAAAAAGATGTTCAACCATTTTTATATTTGTTTAACCAGTATCTATCTGTTATTACTCATGGTGAAAGGTCACTATAAACAGCAGTAATTTCATTTTATCTAATCTCACATTTTTCCATCCAGATCTAGATTTAGACACAGAAAAAGGTTAATGGCTACCACACCTGTAAATTTTTGTTTTTGTTTTAACATTGTCTAACATACATGGTGGCTGTGGTGTAACATGATGATTCTGTAAAATAACATGTTCCACTTTTAACCAATCAAGCCGGCAAAGATGTTCATGGAAACCTGAAGCATTGTTTACATAGTTGTTAAATGTGGTACATACCACTGTGTGTGCTTCAGTTTGCTGTACGTGCAGATTGGGTGGAAAAGACATCAGCTCAGAACATTGACAAGGCATGGAGGCCTGCTTATGCTTCAGCACTGTGGCATGACAAATCCTTGGAAATCACAGAGCAGAGGCATAGGTGACAAGTCAACAACAGAACAATTGAAGAAGATATAAAAGCTGTCATTCTCTACAGTACAGGAATACTTGTTGCAGTCTATTTTGAGCTACCAGTTATGAGAGGTCTGCTTCACCTTCACTGTAACTGTAGTAGTGCAATGTAAACGTAATGCTTATAATATGGAAGAGTTACTGCAAAAGTGACAATGTCAGTTTAGTAGTTGTCTTTCAGCACCTGCCCACTGCAAAAGGTGAAGAAGTCTCACGTCATGGTCTAGTAGCACTACATAGCAGGTCCACTACTGCGAATAACTTCAAGAGCAGTGGCTACAAGATATTCTTAAGGTAAAAGTTGGCACTCATATCAACCAGGTGACAGATTGTGCATGGAGTTCAGCACTTCATACCAAAGCCACATCCGTCACACTTCATGGCACCTGACAGTAACATCAACCAATGACACCTGTCTTACTGAACAATCCCGGACACAATACAATGGGTTACTCTTTTTACTGGGTCCGAAAGTAGTGATTACTAACAGTTTTCATTTAAACTGTATGGCAGAATGAGCTATTATGTCACTCTTCTCTTCAGAATTGTCTTCTGGAGAATGTATCATCTTATATTACATAGTGGCCATTTCAGATTGATTCCTATGAGTTGTCTGCAAGTTAGCAAATACAGTATCATAATGATTTGTTTTCTATTTTTTTAAATAGCTCCACAACAGTACTATTTAAGACAGCACTAGAAAATCTTAACAAAATGCAGAAAAAATTGTAGAAGATCAACATTGGATGCAGAGAACAGCAATTGGTCGTTAACATAAGTGTAAAATAATGGACATAAATAGGTAAAAAGACCCATTATTGCCCTATTCCATTGTTACTGTATAATCACTGGAAACAGTCACACCAATCAAATATCTGGGAGCTTGTTTGCAGAGTTATTTAAATGGAATGGCTACATGAAGCTTATCGCACGGAAGGCTGATGTCCACAGGAGAAATCATCCAAAAAGGGAGTAACTTACAAAAACCTTTTTGATCGATATATGAGAGTTGCTACTCAGTCTGGGTCCCTCGCCAAGTAAGACTGACAGAGGAAATAGTGAAGATTCAAAGAAGGGCCTGGCATTTCATCACAGATTTGTGCCAGTGCAAAAACATCACAGAGGTGCTAACCCCAATCCAGTGGCAGATGCTACAAGAGGGGCATTACACAGCGGGTTTGTGGTGTGGTACATCCATTCCTGAACACTTTTTGTTCAAGAAGTGCCAGATGGTTATACAACATCCATTTTGGAGGCTTGCTTTCAGAGGCTGCTCCATTTGGTGAATGGATACCACGTAGGAAATTTTACCAGAATGTAGGTCATCTACAATTTACCAAGGTGTATGGCTGCCGGTGTTGAAAATAAATGGTAGCATTCTTTCATCATTTTCACCGTCAACTGCTTTAATGTCTTTAGGTAGGAGGGGGAGAGCATAAAGGCAGCATGTGTTATTTACACACACAGCCATCCCTCCTTTGGCTGTTTCACCACTAAGGTCCTCTTTATGGTGGAGAGTGTATCCCCTTAGTTCAAGGGCATCAGAGTTTAAAATATGCGCCCTAGAAATATAAATAAAGTGTGTTTCCTGTGTTGGAAGTTGAATTACTCCACAAGTGCCTCCTTAATTAATTCTGTTTTGGTACATTCACTAGTGTAAGTGTTTTAAATCTCTGCATGTAACAACCCTTTTGCTGAAATTTATGGAGTCGTGCAGCACTTTCATAAATGGTACTCATGAAGACATATCACATTTTGCAGCTGTGTACCTTGATATGATAAGGAAGCACTTCCCATGTATTTCACCAACTAAAGTTCCTGCCATATCACACAAGGCATTCTGGATATATAACAGTGATAGTTTATCAATTATAACATGCCGTCACTCACATTTGTGATTAAAAATATCTTTTGGGAGCTGGTCTGTGCCCATAATTTTATCTCATATCTGAGGTGTGTTTTTAAGGTGGCTTAATTCAGGACTTTTCTTGTTGGGCTGGGTATTACTACTATACAAAAACACACCCAAACCACTGGTAATTTTTTTCCTTTTGATGATGTAGGATTCATCAATGTTCCATAAGCAACTAGCGATATATAAACACATAGGGAAAAAAAACTGGTCATCTGCAGGAGGCACCACGCTAATATTGTGTAGCTACACTTCTATCCTTGATAATGGACTTGATTCAGGTACAATGAGTTCACAATTTTTTCAGGTATATCATAAGCAACCAAAGCCACTTGATGAGCAGATATTTTAGAAGTAAAAAATGTGGGAATGCTGACTGCTGCATTTTACACACTGTTCCAAACAGTCTAGAGCAATTTCTACGAGATTAAGATTGGGCCGTTTAGCAGGTCAGTGAAAGAGCTACAGTGTGTCCCACTGTTGAACAAACCAAGTAGTATGTATATGTGCAGCTCTGTAAACACAGCATATTCATCATGAAAAACACAACACTTGGTCAGTGAGAATGTTGAAACAAAAATCTTGGTTCCTATCAATAATACAAGAATGAGTAGGCACAAGTCATAGCACGAAAAACACCCCTAAAACATCACAGAACAACATCCAATATGAGCTATGTTCTTAAGACACTGTGTATTAAATACCTCATGGGGTCACTGATGCATTTGATGCCTTCCATCATTTAAAAAGAGGGAAAATCACAACTTCTTGTGATATAATACTATGTTTCCAGTCAGCTATCGTCTTGTTTCTGTGTTGTTTGGTCAATTGAAGATGTGCAGTAAAAATGCCACTGTGAGCAATGTGAACAAGGTACCTGAATCCAGAGGCCATTGTATGCAGCTGACTTTGTAATGTTTGCTTGGAATCTGGTTGAGATGAACCTGCATTCAGTATCATCATCAATCCCTGCTGAATTTGAAATTGATTTTCACTGAAAATGTGAGAGACAATGCTCTAATCTCTGTTGGTAGGATTTTTTAACCACTGTTCTTACACCATGTTACAATGCTGCAAGTGATATTGGCACTCTTTGAAGTTGAGAGTACTTTCTGATTATACATATATTTCATCAATCCCAACTGTTAAGGCTCAATCTTCATCCCCTGTGACTCACACAGCTCTACTGGAACATGCACACAGCTTAAGATTACAGAGGACTCGCTGCACTCATCAGCATCCAGCTCAGAGCACTGGGATTGCCAAACTCATACCTATGCAACACTGACTGAGGTTTCAGAGAAGCTCGCCATTTGGCATAAACATGAGAGCACAAGGGACTTGCTGAATGCTTATGGGTGTGGCGAAGAATGCCCTCCAGCTCTTTCTTTTATCTGCTTTTGTATTTTATCTCTTCACTCATTGCCATCACTTACAGAATCCTAGACAGACAAACAAGACTTCAAATAAAATCACAAGAGATTTATAAACAACTACCTTTGTGAATGAACTACACTTTTTTAAGGTTCTCCATATGTATCTCATTCTGAGATCTTCCACACAAACTAAAATGGTGATTCTGTCTTAAATTAATTAAGATACATATCCTCATGTACCAAAATTTTGTGATCAATTTCAATGACTCCAACACAATGATTTAGTCCTACAAAATAAAATATTTTTCACATATGTTGGGTCAGGCACCCATCTTTACAACAAGCAATGTTCACCTGTAGGTATTCCTGTGATTTGCAACCATTTTTAACATTGCAGATACACACATCAAAAAATGTTTTGCATCACCTCAGTTCCGAGAGTTCCAGAACCTGTACAGAAAACTGGAATAGAGAACAACGTAAACACCATTTCCACACTTTTTATACCTCATGAAAAACACACATTGCATGTTGTACGAACGTACAACGAGACCTTCAGAGGTGGTGGTCCCGATTGCTGTACACACCGGTACCTCTAATACCCAGTAGCACGTCCTCTTGCATTGATGCATGCCTGTATTCATCATGGTATACTATCCCCAAGTTCATCAAGGCACTGTTGGTCCAGATTGTCCCAATCCTAAACGGTGATTTGGCGTAGATCCCTCAGAGTGGTTGATGGGTCATGTTGTCCATAAACAGCCCTTTTCAATCTATCCCAGGCATGTTTGATAGCGTTCACGTCTAGAGAACATGCTCGCCACTCAAGTTGAGGGATGTCATTATCCTGAAGGGAGTCATTCACAAGATGTGCACAATGGCGGCGCGAATTGTCATCCATGAAGACAAATGCATCACCAATATGCTGCCAATATGGTTGCATTTCAGTTGGAGGACGGCCATTCACGTATCGTACAGCTTTTACTGCACCTTCCATGACCACCAGCGACATACATCAGCCCCACATAATGCCACCCCAAAACAGCAGGGAACCTCCACCTTGCTACACTTGTTCGACAGTGTGTCCAAGGCATTCACAGCCTGTCCGGGTTGCCTCCAAACACGTCTCCAACGATTGTCTGGCTGAAGGCATATGTGACACTCATCGGTGAAGAGAACGTGATGCCCATCCTGAGTGGTCCATTCAGCATGTTGTTGCGCCCATCTGTACTGCACTGCATGGTGTCGTGGTTGCAAAGATGGACATCATCATGGGCATCAGGAGTGAAGTTGCGCACCATGCAGCCTATTGCACACAGTTTGAGTCGTAACATGATGTCCTGTGGCTGCATGAAAAGCATTATTCAACATGATGGCATTGCTATCAGGGTTCCTCTGAGCCATAATCCGTAGGCAGCGGACATCCACTGCAATGTGTAGTCCCTGGGTGGCCTGAGCGAGGCATGTCATCAACAGTTCCTGTCTCTCTGTATCTCCTCCATGCCTGAATAACACTGCTTTGGTTCACTTTGAGACACTTGGACATTTCCCTTGTTGAGGGCCTTTCCTAGCACAAAGTAACAATGCGGATACGATTGAACCATGGTACTGACTGTCTAGGCATGGCTGAACTACAGATAACACTAGCCGCGTACCTCCTTCCTGGTGGAAGGACTGGAACTGATCTACTGTTGGACCACCTCCGTCTAATAGGTGCTGCTCATGCAGGGTTGTTTACATCTTTGGACGGGTTTAGTGACATCTCTGAGCAGTCAAAGGGACTGTGTCTGTGTTACAATATCCACACTCAACGTCTATCTTCGGGAGTTGTGGGAACCGTGGTCATGCAGAACTTTTTTTTGATGTGTGTACATGTGGTGTTACAGAATATCTCTTCAATTAAAAAAGTAAAAAACATAACTCACATTCCATAACTCTAAAATTGATACCAGTGATATCAGTTAACAGTTCTGAGCATATATCCTTCATCTTCTAATCCCTTTTGACATCTGTGGATGATTCAATCCTACTGATATGCCTCATTACATTTAGGGCTGGTGAGGTCACTAGGAGTGGTAAACAACACAGCATATCCGGCCAGCATGTCACGTGGGTGTTTGCTGGCCAATCTAGGCGATGTGATGCCAGGCTCACTTTCATTTCTGTTTGAAAGTTAATGGGTACATTTCCGTAACCAAATGAAATACTAATTCTGCACAACACTAGTTATTCTTCAGCTTCTGCTTGGAATATGAGCATAGTGACGTTCTGCCTACTACTACTAGGTTTTCCTTTGGCGACCTTTGATACCATTCGGCCACATGATTGATTTCAGCTCCACCTTTGAATGATTTCCTCCACCACAACAAGTGGTGTCAATGCTGATTGTTTTCATTATAGTTCTGAAAAATTCAAAAGCTCAGTAACCCATATGAACCAAATATCATTTATTTTGATTTCAGGGTGTTCAACAAAGTATTAATAAACAACTTTTGTGATACAAGTTTGACACTTCAAAATTGCGGACAAAAGAGGTTATAATTCAATTTGATAGCATGGTTACCATGGATATGTTTTTAAATCGACTAACAGCTGCAATCCCTGCCACCTACTTTGTTTTTGTAGTCATCACTGAATATGCAGACAAGTAACATTCAAAGCACACAATGCGGTGAACTTTTTCACTACCCATCAGCCCTCAGTTGTACTATATAGCATAGCAATTAGCCTCACTGTCAGAACCTTCAGAGTTTTCTCTTTCAGACATTCATACTCTGTTGACAACGTATGTCACTAACATGCATGTGGCTGCAGCCTGATTAGAATTTTTGTTACATCATAAATCAGACTCGAAGCCATGCTTTAAGTACTGAGAAGGAAGTGCAAATTTGTGTGCACCTGTGGACTATCATGCACAGAGAAATTAGTCAGGAATTTTCTCAACTGCCTCACCACTGATAAAGATGTATTCACAAAGACCTTTCAGCAGTCAGATCATTGTTAGCAGAGATATTGTGAATAGTTCACGCTTTTGAAGTTCTCAAGCTGCCCAGCAAGCATTTTCCACTGATTCTGAAGTGTGTGCAATGACCCCAGTGACGACCGACGAAATCTAACAGTACTTTTCTTCTGCTCCTAATATGACAAGCATCTCTCAACCAATGGTGCCCCATGAACCTCTTACTGCTCCTCCTCGCATGGTTCAGAGATATCAGGCAGGATATACTTGTTATTGCCTAGTTGTCCTGACTATAGCTGTGCATTCAGGTCAGGACTGCTCTCTTTATAACACTGAGTGCTGACACACAGCAGAAGTACGTCAGAGTCTGACAGGTGCCTAGCCATGTGTTTTTATGATCGAGATCAACAAAACTGCAGGTTGTGGTCATGCATTGGCTCCAAAAAAAGCACTGTTTATACGAAGAAATCAGAACTGTCCCTGTTACATTCTTGTATATACAAATATGTATATCTCTATGATGAATCAATCTATGAACTTTATAATTGGTTTTCAATGTGCATTTCATATTGTGGGCTTGCAGGCATCATGAAATTCAGTTGTCAAGTCAAACAAAGCTCTCTGAAGTATAACTAAGTAATCAGAACAGTACCTTTCCTGTGGTTTCAAATCTGTCTGTAGAAAATATTTTTGGACTTAATGTCTATTCAGCTTTTCTATCCAACATACTGTTAATGGCAACCAACCTTCATGGGCATGTCAAAAAACTGACACTATGTTCACAATTTGTGCCATTATTTGAGCCTGGTCTAGGGACAGTCCTAAATTTTCAGGCACACATTGCTTTAAAATCTTCTGCAGTAGCGCATTTTTTTTTAATGAAGATCACCGTATTACTTTGTCCTTTTGCGACAAAGTGAAATTGGAATTAGGCTGGAACAACAGCAATTTCCCTTCAGTCAATGGGCCTCTCTTTCAATGGTCATACTTAAGCCTGGTGACAACCTACATCAGTGTGGCGACTAAAATTACTATCAATGAAATGGATTCCTATATCTTACCTGAAACTCATTAACTTTTCCAAATTAGCTGGTGGTCAGTTCTTTTAGAAAACTAATCCGATGGAGGACTTTTTCCAGCTTCTGTAACCAAGGACTCAGGTCACGAGTGAACCTGCTACTTTCCAAAGGTTTTCAGAACGTCGATAGCATATACACTGATGGGGACAAAAGATCACAACACCAAGAAGGAGTTGTGTGACAAACTAAACCTTGTAGGCATTTTCCTACATCTGAAAGATGACATCTTTTCCAATGTTGTGCCAGTCGCATAAGAGCAATGCTAATAGCACCAGTATGAGGATGCGAATCATGTTTGCTTTAAATACACACTGTAACGATCTTGAGTGTTAATTACCTTTGAGATTGGACATGTTGAGCTGATGTTTGCCAAGAATGCCTTTAAGATGACACAAACACCATTATCAACACCCTACCAAGATTGAACAAGGTCATGAAATAGGGTTGCAAGAAGTTGGATGTTCTTACTGGGATACTGCAGAAAGAGTCAGCAGGAATGTAGCCACCATACATGATTGCTGGCAGTGGTGGCCACGAGAAGATACAGTCACAACAAGTTCAGGCTCCAGACAGCCACAAGACACTACGGAAAGGGAAGACCATCACATTTGGCATATGGCTTTGGTGTATCATACTGCATCTACAGCAGCAACGTGAGCATCATTTGGCACAACAGTGACACAAGAAACTGTTAAAAATTGGTTACGTCAAGGACAACTAGATAGAAGCCCTGAAGCATGCATTCCACTGACTACAAAGCACCGCCATTTGTGACTTCAGTGGTATCAAGTGAGGAGGCAAGAGGGCAGTGTAGAGGTCTGTTGTATTTCCTGATGAAAGCTGGTTCTGCTTCAGTGCCAGGAGGCCAGTTGAGGACCTGCAACCAACCTGTCTGTGTGCTAGCATGCACATTCACATGACAACAGGAGCACTCTTGTGGTTGTCACCACACACCCTGGAAATTTGAACATCAATCTGGTAATTTGACCCGTTGAGCCGCCATTCATGAACAACATTGCAGGGAGTGCTTTCCCACATGATAACGCTTGCCCAAATACCACTGTTGTAACCCAAAATGCTCCACAGAGTGTAGACATGTTTGCTTTGCCTGCTTAATCACCAGATCTGTCTCCAATGGAGCACGTATGGGACACCCAAGTGTCCAACATCATCTACAAACAACATTAACCGTCTCTGTATCGATCGACAAAGTGCAAGAGGCATGGAATTCCATCTCACAAACTGACATCTATCACCCGTATAACACAATGCATGCATGTTTGCCTGCCTGTATTCAACATTTTGGTGGTTACACAGGTTATTAATGTATCAGCAATTTCACAGTTGCAATGGCTTATCTCACGTTTACATTAACCTGTGATCTTGCAATGTTAATTACTTAAATATGTTTTCTAGACAAATGTATTCCCGAAATTTCATTACTCTACATTATTTTTTGGTGTTGCGAGTTTTTTTCCATCAGCGTATTCCTGAGTAAATACACTATTTTCACAACATCCCAGTTACGGGATGTGCAAATTAAGAAAATCTCTGCATTTTGTGTCATGTTTTAGTGGCTCTATTTAAAAACTGTCTTAAGTACAATTTTTCTACATGTTCATTTTTTCAACCTTTCATCACTTACCAAGGATATGTGATCAGTAAAGAAGAGTTACAATCCACACAGGAATATGCTGAGGCAAATACAAGTATGTCCACTCCCAAATCTGTCAAGACCTCTGAAAGATTACCTGTTATGCCTGATATATTCCTTGGGGAGCTCTTATTGCCAATTGTTAAAATCGGCTGCATTGTGTGTTCCTTTTCAATGGTCCATAGCTCGTCTGTAATCACTGAGAACTGTGAAAACTTGTGTTATCAATGTATCAGCCTTGGTTGCCATTGGCTATGGAAATGGATGCCTCCCCTCATAGTACTGGTGCTGTCCTTTCACATAAGTTACTAGACAGTTTCAAAAAGCCTATACCTTAGAGCAGCCTCAAGAACCTTATCTGCAAATAGAGAATAAAGTGCTAGCTATCATTTTTGGAATGAGTAAATTTGGCAGTTTCCTTTATGAAAATAGTTTTCACTTAGTTACCATCAACAAGCCTTTGATATCTTTGTTTGCACCCTAGGCTAAGCTGCCAG
This sequence comes from Schistocerca piceifrons, assembly GCF_021461385.2. Taxonomy (NCBI): domain Eukaryota; kingdom Metazoa; phylum Arthropoda; class Insecta; order Orthoptera; family Acrididae; genus Schistocerca; species Schistocerca piceifrons. The sequence goes on along the minus strand of NW_025728247.1, from coordinate 51,104 downwards.
AATGAATAGCTTCTTCTTCTTCTTAGCATTCCAAAATAAACTTTTAACTCCAAGGTACACTCTTTGACATAAAACTTGACCGGCGGCCGGCCGCTTCAGAGGCTAAGTCCGCGCCGATCGCGACATGGGACAAAAAAACTGGCCAACTCGCTAATTCTCTAAGTCCGGTTATCTGCACAATCTGGCAACACTGTAGACTGCGGCACTTCCCGGAGGAAAACTTGTCCCACGATAGAGACACTCTAGGCTGATTACGCCTGTGGTCTAGCGGTAGCGTGCGTTGTTTCTGTTCATAATGTCAGTGGATCGAGAGCAGCTGGCATAAAATATTTTTATAGCCTCTTCTGTCTGAATGCTGAAGACGTGAATGTAATGGTATCGCAGATTCAATCTATTTCGCTTTGTGACACACCGATATCAAAATTTTATCCAGTAACGATTTTGCGGCAGATTTCCTGCAGACTGTCCTCCTCTGGACGCCGTATGCGGCAAAGCTCCGGGATCCATTTGCTGGCTACTGGCAGCGGCCGTGGCGACAGCAGCGGCGCTGCACTCCCCCGTTCTTTATCGAAAGCGCCTGCTACCGCTCATCGCTTTTGATGATTTAAAACGCTTTATTATTAAATGTTGCTCCACAGAAAATTTCTACAATTTCCATTCACGCTCAAAAGCAACGGAGACAGACGCCCTGATTAGCAGGCGGGTATTATATTACATTAATCGCAAGAGCTGAGTATGGCCCGAAATTAATTTTATAGACTGGGACGAAATGAAACCACCTCACTACATTCGATGAATTTATAAATGCTTCATACCTCGTTTCTTTTCCTTTCAAACTCAATTATTTGTGCAACTTTTGGTCAATGTTTGGATGTTTTCGTCAAGCCAGAGTGAGCGTCTGTGGTGTAAAGTGTATTACAGTTCAAGTTTCATTCCTCATGGTAAGTCTATGCGATAAACTGTGTGAATACCTTGCAATGCATGCTCTGTAGCAGTGCAGGAACACTGCACATTTGGAGTTCATGAAGTATTTATTGTTGATCGGAAGTGATAGTTAAGGTCATCAGATTTAAACCAGAAAAAAATTGTCGTTTTAAAGGTTTCAGAGAACGGAAAGGAATTGCTAACGCCGGTGTTAGAAAACGTCTACAGTTAAATGCTATTGCAAAAATTTAGAAGAAGGGAACTATATTAATGAACATGTGCACTTCATAAACAACCTTCTGACATGTTAGACCTATATGACGAACAAAGCTCAAATTTATATCGTTGACAGTCGGTTTGAATCTTTTCAGGGTCTATTTTACAGTGAAGCACCTTGGAATTTGCAAAGCAGAAATCCATGATATTAACTTAATTTACCAAGTCGAAATCGGACGAAGATTGATGTTTAAAGGCATTCTTCAGATTTCGCATAAGAAATTTTTAATAGCAGTTTGCAACTCCATTAATTAAAATGGAAAATAAAAGGTTGTAGTCAGCGGCTTCTACCGTGATTCGAACTGCTATGTCTTATAGTACAAGCACTGCAACGCACAAGGGAACCTCTGAGCTAACGACACACTGGCTGCCAGAGGCGGAATATAGTCACTGCGATGTTGCCTGAGCCTCAAAACGCAACCTTAAACACACGAACAGAGGAGGTGGAGATTACTGTTTTAACGTCCCGTCGACAACGATGTCATTAGAGACGGAGCACAAGCTCGGATTAGGGAAGGATGGGGAAGGAAATCTGCCGTGCCCTTCCTAAGGAACCATCCCGGCATTTGCCTGAAGCGATTTAGGGAAATCATTGAAAACCTAAATCAATATGGCCGGGCGCGGGATTGCACCGTCGTCCTCCCGAATGCACACACAAACAGGTGTTACTTATGTGAAGAACGCCGTTCTTGGAGTCTAGAAATTACTATACTTCCTAATTGTGTCATCTTGCAGTGGATTATATCGTACGAGTCTTCGATGTGGAAAACGAATGTCAAGTGAATTTAGCGAGGTAACGCCGACCTACACCCGGAAGTAAATGCACTATCAGAGTGTTGACAAATACTTGCTACGACGCTGCCATTTCTAGGCTCTCTGACGAGGCAGCTCTTCAGCGACATGCTTGCCGTGATTCTCCGATACGGTTCTTCAGAGTGGAGACGCGCGCGCACGTTTGGTTTTTATGCGGCGTTCTCCCCTGATGGTTTCTGACGTCGCCTTGTGGGCTATGTATACATATGAGACATTCAATTATCATTAATCCAGAATCATACAAGTTTCAGCTTCCAGCGTGGAAGAAGGCTGTTGACGCCGACATTATATCATTTCGACGTAGGGAAAGCAAAACGGATCATTCAATGTTTCTCATTCAACATAAAGCATGTGAGATAATTTTCCGTAATTTTCATAATCATCTAAAAATACAAACGAAGTAAAAATACACCGGAAGCTTATTCGAATTGAATATAACGCTTTGCACCTCGATGTCGAATTTGTCCACTTGCAATGTTTTGCAGCATACACATAGAATGTCATGATTATCCACGAGAATGAAGAAATATGTTGGTAAGGATGGAAGCAAGAAGAGACGCAGTCAACAAATATTCTATTCCTCATGGCATTCATTTCATTTGACACGTAAGAAGAGGTAAAGCGGGAATTTACTTTCGTTAACACGAAAGATATGCCGCACATATTGATAACGAGGAAGTCTGCGTCTTCATACGTTTCCTCCTTGAAATCTGTATGCTCTATTATATACTAAGTAGCCCGATCATTGTTTCAGTAATGTTACCCTCTTGTTTGACCCCGTAACGATGAACAGATTCCAAATGCATGTCTCCCTTCCTGGGTTGTTTTTTGTGTTTTATTGCTTGGAATTCCTGAAGCAGACCACTGCGCCTTCCCGCCTCGTGGGTTAGGTCTCAAAACTAAACCGCTTTGTATCCAATGGCATAATTTATTCAGACAGCATCAGCGTAAGACTATCAAACAAAGCCTTCCATTTACAGTTGCAGCACTCTAACCAGCACTGACCAAAGTGTAATCCACGGTCATGGTCCTAAATTACCAGCTGTCTGCTACTGTGGCAAAGTCCGTACTACACTTTCGATTCCGCAGCACCATTTTATCTGGTAACACTGTGTAGTTGCACAGTTGTGCTACCAGGTCTGTCCTCACACTGTCAACTTTATGTATCTCACTTCTCCTGTAGCGCAGATCACGAGGAGCCGAAGTAAATGAGTGTATTCTGCATGACGTAACATTCAGTATTCCCTTCTTTCATAGCCACTCTTCATGTGCATCGATACCAAATAGGAATGCGAAAACTCTTGTGAGTGAGAGAATGACAATAACAATCGTAACAAGAACAAGCAAATAATGAATGATGTTTATTCCAACGCAGAACGAGAATGGCTTTAAATATAAAAATCTGTATCTATATCTATATCCATATCTATTGATCTTTGAGTTGGCACAATGCAAATATATTCTTAGCATTTAGTTACTGAATTTAGTTCTGGATGTTTGCAGAGAAAAGGAAAAGTCGGTACTTCTCGCTAGTGTAATATAATGTGAACCAGCAACTACCCTTTCCTTAGAACACGACTCAAGCATGTCCTCAAGTAGGTAGCAAGGCACTGCTGCATTCTGTTCCCTGACATTGCTCTGATGACGGTTAATGCAGATAGTTCCGATTATGAAATACAAAACGTATTGCAGGTTAGTTCCTAGGATAGTAACATTAAATTTGCGTTGTAGACGGCACATGAACGTGACGACTATCCATATTACTCATCAATATAAAAAGACAATATTTTGGGAATTTAGCAGGATTACTCAAAATGAATTCTGAAATTGGGTGACTGACTGCACAGGTGCTAAACGTCGTCAAGAGTATACGATGTCCTAATCGCATTAGGAATATGAAGATCGTCTTCGACAGCTCGCAACTTTCACATTGCTATCTCCACACTACTCCAGACAGCCCTCGGTGGAGTTGCACTACGTTGCCGATGTTATGGAAGGCCCTCAAACCGACAACAGACCACATATTGAAAAATACAAGCGAATTCTCTTGCAGCGTAAGCTTATTGTAACTAATCTAAAAATTATTGGAGAAGAACATTGTCCTATTCAAAAAAAGTAAAATGTTACACACTGTTGACGTCAAACGGACATTATCTATGTCCTGTCTTGTGTCCTACTCATCTATAATATCAAGTGTACTATGAAAATGATTATATATAATGGATGATAGGGTAATGCATTGATACCAGATGGTGGGGGCCGGCCGGTGTGGCCGTGCGGTTCTAGGCGCTTCAGTCTGGAACCGCGTGACCGCTACGGTCGCAGGTTCGAATCCTGCCTCGGGCATGGATGTGAGTGATGTCCTTAGGTTAGTTAGGTTTAAGTAGTTCTAAGTTCTAGGGGACTGATGACCTTAGAAGTTAAGTCCCATAGTGCTCAGAGCCATTTGAACCATTTGAACTATTTAACACAAAATGACATTAAAAATTAAAGTTATTCACGAGCAGCTAGTTGAGAATATGTATGAACATTAAATGACACGACGAACTGAAATAATATGACGAAGAGTTCAGCGCTCACTGGGAATAGAGCCCCACACATATCGTTGTTGACTACACACAAAGAGACGTCAGCTACCGAATTTTTCTCCACCAGCTGCTCAGAATAGCATCTTGAACTTACAGTCATCTCGCAAATAGTTCTGTGTCTCACTGGGAGTTAAACGCGTCAGATATCGTTAGTGTTGACAACGAATGAAAATACATTAAAAATCAAAATTATTATCCACCAGCAGATAGGTGTTCTCCTGATAGAGCTTGATAATACCTAATTAAATCTTTAGTGCCGGGCCAGGATTCGATCCCATTCACGCGTAATATGTGAAGGTGTTGAGGAATCTGCAGTTTTGAACAAACAACAAATTGTAGCCGAGCTGTATTGCCACGAAGGGATCAAACTCCGCGTTAAGGGCGGTCTGAGTTGCATTCCCAGTTTAGAACCAATTTTATCGACATACAGAAGCTCAAATAAAAGATGAAATAAGTGTCCTGTGACCATACATAGCGTTTGTCGTCACTTGAAATAAATAACTAGTATAAGAAAGGTTACTGGTGATTGGTGATAGAGTTTCTACATGTCGCCACTCCAGACTTTAGTGTGGTTCAACCTACCGTCTACGTGGTAAAGAAGGAATATCATCTTTAATGTGAATTTTCAGACCACGCAGCCATTATATCTCCTTCACTTGGTGTAGCCAGGAGAGAATGGAATCTATCTCTCCCTATCTAAAATCATTGACGGAAGTGGGAATCGAACCCAGACCATAGGTATAACAACCTACCATCCGTCCAACAGACCACGAAATCCTCTTCTCTGCGAGTCATTTTTCTATCGTAACGCAGTTGCGCCACACTGGATGAGAATTCTGACACACAGGCTCCCTGTAGTAATTTGCAGCATGTTCAGTAATTTCATTTACTTGGTTGACCGAATCACCATGAACTAGCTGCCTCGGCTACGCAGTGCATACATTCGACTATTTTGTAATCACAGAAATAAAATCACGTAACTGCCACCTACACACAACTGCCAACAGTGTAGGATGCAGAAGTTTGAATAGGAAGTGTTCCTTTCCACTTGAGCTATTCTATTGCGCTATCTGATACTAGAAAACGTCGTTCAGTCCAAAAGAAAAGCTGTAACTATTTGTCTCTCAGAAGTCAAGACCTGGCCATATGCATAATCTCACAGTGCTGTGGAATCCGAAAGTTCTGGAGGAATAGTTGCCGAGCTCTGGAGCTTAAGTAGCTACGTGTCAGCTTGTAGCATAGATAAGATGTCGCGAGTTCGAATACATTCAGTGCTACATTTTTTAAAACGCAATTCTGCTCTCTGCTGAAGGTATCAATCTAATGGAACTTTGAACATAATTCCCTTCACTTCTCAACCCAAAGTAGTCGCATGTGGAAAAAGGGCTAACTACTGTGACATTTTGTTCTATTCAGGTTTAATAGACAGCAGGCAGCAGATGCATCTCGAAGATGTGCAGGGAGAGCGCATCGTGCCATAGTATGTCAGAAAAGTATTTTCTGCATTAGCCGTCGTGTGGTAGTGATATTTCATTCTTCTTCAAACTTTGTTTGACAGTTTTAACTCAGAACAAGTTTTCTACATGCATGTAATCAAGAAACTGCATGTGCTTTGTCAGACTGTCATAGGTAACATCAGAGAATTCGCATATATCGTTGATGATTAATTTCTCTCTCATGTTTACTATTGTTTTAACAACACTAAAGGAAACCTTACGAAAATTGTGCACTGTATTATAAGAAATGAAATAAAACTAACCATGATAACCTTACGACGGAAGTATCTGTACACAAGCATGCCTCTATCGACACGAATTAGTAAAATACTACTCACTTAGATTTTGATTGGGTCTGTGTTTAATTGGTATGCTGTGTCATACTCAAGAGGTATGCAAATGTGGCAATTCATAAATATAGTTACGTATTCCTAGAAACCCAAAATTCGCTTGGCAGCAGCGGAAAGAGGCCTTACCTGTTGTGCAGCATTGTAAGTTTTTCAACATTGCACTATGAGCTGAAAGCATTTTCTTGAGATTTCCTTATTGATGTTTGATCTGACTGCTTGTAGCTCTTTCACAGAAGGGATAAAAACGTTACAGTCAGTGAGACTGGAACTGCGAACCGTAACAGACGCTTTTTCACAGGTCAGCACGTTACCACAGAGCTGGCGAGGAGGTGTGTGTCTGAGTTTCCTATTACGAGGGCAATAGGAACTCGAATTCGTAAACCGCTATTTGAAGGTCGAGATTAGTTGCGGTTTCCACCTGCAACGAGTTTCCTGGGCTGAAAACCGTAAATTTTCAATCTTTTGTTACCCTTCAAGCGATAATAACTCAGACTATTCAATGGAAATGACGGATAAAATCAAGTGAACTTTGAGGCTTAATTCCGTGCGCACCAGGAAGTAACTCGTCGATCACAGAGTTGCCAAACATATGTTGCCTTGTTGCCAAATCTCAGTTACAGTACCAGCAGGAAGAAGACGAACCGATGTGATCCTACAGCGGTCTGGGAAGTGATCATAGCTGGTGTCTCCAAGTCGCGGCTGCTACGGCCTGGAATACGTAATGCGTCTGATTCGCTTTCTGTAACTAGGTTTAGGGACTGGAGCGAAGTTACTAATAATACTCAGAACTGACTGCAAACTGAGCATCATAAATCAGTAACTCTCATTGTTGTTTTTATATTTCTTTCGTAAGTGTACTCAATACTAAGAAAGTCATTCACAGGCGTTTTCGTGCCTCGCCGATAGTCGAGCACAACATACAAATAAAAAAAAAAAAAGAATGTGTGTGTGTGTGTGCGTGTGTGTGTGTGTGTGTGTTTGTGAGAGAGAGAGAGAGAGAGAGAGAGAGAGAGAGAGAGAGATAAATAAAAAGCAATGAGAGAGAGTGTAAAATATTGTTGTAAAGAAATTGAATCATGGTATTTAAAGAAATCTTTCATTAAAATGACACGTTCCACATCATTACGAAATGTCGTATTCATGATCTATGGAACAAGAGTTAATCTAATCTAATCTAATCACATCATATTGATGATTAGCCATGAAGAGTCATGAATTACCGAAATTTTGGCCCATACCAGTAACCAAATCTAAACTTGAAAATAAAAGACGACAATTTTTGTAATAAACCGTGACTCCTATCAAGACCCTTTCGTCCCTGTTATCTAACCACGAAAGATGTTTGATATACCTCCATTCTGAAGCAACAAAGTGTGCATGCATTTAAAGATGAAGTGCATGATGTGAAGTTCTGTGACGGAGATACGAACCCAACACGTAATCCGATTGTTAACTAAGAAAAATCAAATGTTACGTATCGGTTTTTCTTACGAGCCGCTAGGTGTCTGAATCTAAAATAAGGATACAAACTTTTGTGCCTAAGCGACAATCGAACTGCACACCTACCGTGCATCCACGAATATAGCTTAAGTATCAGTTGCTTACTCATGAACAGTAAGATGTGTGCGTGTTTGACCAGAAATAACGACACCTGTTGCGATTGTTGGAAACACATGAACAGACATTGAAATTGCGCGTTAATTTTCACTAGCAGGTGGGTGTGCACTTGATAAAGCTAGAAATGAAATTATGAATATTTTTGTACTGGATCAGGTTTCAGACCGACATACTTACCTTTGGAGGAGACCTAGAGAAGATTGCAGTCTTGGGAAAAGGAACGAAATGACTGAACTACACTGTTCCGAGAGATTCAGATCCTCGAAAGAGGAGGTACGAGTTCGAATCACAGTCCAGCACCAAATTTTTAAACGTCTCTAGTTCAATCAAGTACAAGTAAAATAAGAGCCCTGTCCCTTTAAATGGATATCGGTTCATCAAATAAAATAAAATTTTCTAATGTAAGTAAGCCCTTCTGGCGACTGTATTTCTGTTTACCACGACTTTCGCTGTGTCATTTCCCAACGTAAACCGGCTCTGCCCAGTTGGTAATGAAGGAACATGATGTTTAATGCGGATTCTGGATTATAACGTCTTTCTCTTGAGGTTACCACAGGTAAAATAAATCTGTTTGTGCCTCTTAAAAGTAAATGCCTGAACCCACGCATTGCACCTGTGATAGCTCGTTCCACCATACCATTGTGGCCACATTACCCAGCCCCAAGAGTGTGCTGTAACGGATGATGTGCTTAGCTTATAAAATTAGTCACGGTGGAAAAAATGCGAGTCTATTAAATGGTCAAGTAGAAGCAAGCTTCTGACGCAGAGATTATGCTATTCTCATGTCAGCAGGATGTAAAGACTCTTCTAGGCATCATAGGCTGGATGTGAAGCCATTTTGATTTTTCACAAATTCAGCAAATTTCTTAGTTCGAGAAAATCCAGTGTGAAGTTGCCGGATAATTCGATTATTACTGTTATTATTACTATCATTTTATTCATACCGCTGCTGTAACACAAGTGCTTGAACATCATTTAATGCCTTTTGGACACTATAGATGTAGTTTCCCAAGAACAGGTTCTTTCACTGTCTACGGAATCCTTTTCATGTTAATATCAAACACCAGCAATTACTCGTAGATTACTTTAAAACTAAAGTAATTGACGAAGACGTTACTTGGTAACAAAAACGCACTGCCTTTCGTCATTTACTTTTGCCTAGAAATGGCTATCGAGTACTGACAAACCAAAAGGCAAGAGATCTTACTGCCTTCCGATATACGTTGCTGTTAGTTCTTCCACATGATTTGGTCGACATGACCTGTTTCAAGTTGTGTATGACACACAGTGTTTTAGAAAATCTATTGTTTCCCTTTGAAATAAACAGAAGTATTTTCATTCTAAGCTGTCCAAGTACAAAATTTTCGCAATATTAGTTCAAATTTAATATTCACTTCTATAATGTAGGAAAGTATTTCACAGTCGCAAAACTCGCATCCGAAACGTTGACCTTACACTTAGTCGCTGACCATAAATTCTAGCTCAGAGTGACACCAGTTTAAATAACCTAATGTAGCGAAGACTGTTTGCCAGTTCTCTTTCTCACCGGAAAATACGCAATTCACTCATTTGGCTCCATAAGTACACTGTAACAGTAATTTCTGTGTGAATTTGTCAGTAAGCTTTTGCCTTCCAACCGGCAAAATACGGCAGAGTACGGCCGGTAAACAATTCACAAACCACGATTTAGTGCCAATAAGACGATTTCTTTAAACATTGTTGAAGCTGAGGGAATTTAGCTTCTGCTTAAAACGTCTTAAGCAGCAACGTTAACAGATATCTCAAATAGGAAAAAGCTGAATATCCAGGTACGAAGGTTGTAAAACAAACTTCCCACGGTTTGTGTCAGGTTGATTTTTTCGTCTGATAACACTGCTTAAGTATTTTGTCGAAGAGGTATCACAAGTAGTATCCCTGTAGCTGTGGGAATCATTGGTTGAAAACGAGTTTAACACCAATGGGTACAGTGCTGCTAAATTTTCACAATTATTATCAACCTAAGTCTGAGTTCATCCACAAACTGAGGCGTATTTATAATATTGGAGCTAGACTGTGTATCCTTGTCTTTCTTGAGTGGTCATTGGAAGGCGTTTACACACACGTATACAATACGATGAATACTTCGAACGCTATGGTTAACGTTGCTCTGATAAACTACTTTTTTTTTAAATTCTTCTGGGTCTTCAGCGTGCAATATGTGTTGCAGATACAGTCTCAGACCAAAAAATTGACCGCCGCGTCGTTCACGTAAGGTGGACAATACAGTCGTGCTCCTCTCAGAATTCTATGTCTGGCAATATGCTCGATCTAGCAACATGTAGACTGCGGCACTTCCCAGAGGAAGTCTTGACTCCAGTCTTAGTACATTACTCTTGACTACGACCGTAGTCTTGAGGCAAAACGCGAGACCAGCTAATATGATATTGTAGATTCGCTTGAATTACACTCATAGCTTCAGCACCGAGAGGAAAGGGGCGATAAAAATTTTGTCGATATGTGCTTTCGGTCGCCAGACGTCATATTAGCTGGTCTCGCGTTTTACCTGAAGACTACGGTGGTGTTCCAGCAGCGGTATGAATAAAATGATAGTAATAATAACAGTAATAATCGAATTATCCGGCAACTTCACACTTCACACTGGATTTTTTCGAACTAAGAAATTTGCTGAATTTGTGAAAAATCAAAATGGCTTCACATCCAGCCTATGATGCCTAGAAGAGTCTTTACATCCTGCTGACATGAGAATAGCATAATCTCTGCGTCAGAAGCTTGCTTCTACTTGACCATTTAATAGACTCGCATTTTTTCCACCGTGACTAATTTTATAAGCTAAGCACATCATCCGTTACAGCACACTCTTGGGGCTGGGTAATGTGGCCACAATGGTATGGTGGAACGAGCTATCACAGGTGCAATGCGTGGGTTCAGGCATTTACTTTTAAGAGGCACAAACAGATTTATTTTACCTGTGGTAACCTCAAGAGAAAGACGTTATAATCCAGAATCCGCATTAAACATCATGTTCCTTCATTACCAACTGGGCAGAGCCGGTTTACGTTGGGAAATGACACAGCGAAAGTCGTGGTAAACAGAAATACAGTCGCCAGAAGGGCTTACTTACATTAGAAAATTTTATTTTATTTGATGAACCGATATCCATTTAAAGGGACAGGGCTCTTATTTTACTTGTACTTGATTGAACTAGAGACGTTTAAAAATTTGGTGCTGGACTGTGATTCGAACTCGTACCTCCTCTTTCGAGGATCTGAATCTCTCGGAACAGTGTAGTTCAGTCATTTCGTTCCTTTTCCCAAGACTGCAATCTTCTCTAGGTCTCCTCCAAAGGTAAGTATGTCGGTCTGAAACCTGATCCAGTACAAAAATATTCATAATTTCATTTCTAGCTTTATCAAGTGCACACCCACCTGCTAGTGAAAATTAACGCGCAATTTCAATGTCTGTTCATGTGTTTCCAACAATCGCAACAGGTGTCGTTATTTCTGGTCAAACACGCACACATCTTACTGTTCATGAGTAAGCAACTGATACTTAAGCTATATTCGTGGATGCACGGTAGGTGTGCAGTTCGATTGTCGCTTAGGCACAAAAGTTTGTATCCTTATTTTAGATTCAGACACCTAGCGGCTCGTAAGAAAAACCGATACGTAACATTTGATTTTTCTTAGTTAACAATCGGATTACGTGTTGGGTTCGTATCTCCGTCACAGAACTTCACATCATGCACTTCATCTTTAAATGCATGCACACTTTGTTGCTTCAGAATGGAGGTATATCAAACATCTTTCGTGGTTAGATAACAGGGACGAAAGGGTCTTGATAGGAGTCACGGTTTATTACAAAAATTGTCGTCTTTTATTTTCAAGTTTAGATTTGGTTACTGGTATGGGCCAAAATTTCGGTAATTCATGACTCTTCATGGCTAATCATCAATATGATGTGATTAGATTAGATTAGATTAACTCTTGTTCCATAGATCATGAATACGACATTTCGTAATGATGCGGAACGTGTCATTTTAATGAAAGATTTCTTTAAATACCATGATTCAATTTCTTTACAACAATATTTTACACTCTCTCTCATTGCTTTTTATTTATCTCTCTCTCTCTCTCTCTCTCTCTCACAAACACACACACACACACACACACACACACACACACACACACACACGCACACACATTCTTTTTTTTTTATTTGTATGTTGTGCTCGACTATCGGCGAGGCACGAAAACGCCTGTGAATGACTTTCTTAGTATTGAGTACACTTACGAAAGAAATATAAAAACAACAATGAGAGTTACTGATTTATGATGCTCAGTTTGCAGTCAGTTCTGAGTATTATTAGTAACTTCGCTCCAGTCCCTAAACCTAGTTACAGAAAGCGAATCAGACGCATTACGTATTCCAGGCCGTAGCAGCCGCGACTTGGAGACACCAGCTATGATCACTTCCCAGACCGCTGTAGGATCACATCGGTTCGTCTTCTTCCTGCTGGTACTGTAACTGAGATTTGGCAACAAGGCAACGTATGTTTGGCAACTCTGTGATCGACGAGTTACTTCCTGGTGCGCACGGAATTAAGCCTCAAAGTTCACTTGATTTTACCCGTCATTTCCATTGAATAATCTGATTTATTATCGCTTGAAGGGTAACAAAAGATTGAAAATTTACGGTTTTCAGCCCAGGAAACTCGTTGCAGGTGGAAACCGCAACTAATCTCGACCTTCAAATAGCGGTTTACGAATTCGAGTTCCTATTGCCCTCGTAATAGGAAACTCAGACACACACCTCCTCGCCAGCTCTGTGGTAACGTGCTGACCTGTGAAAAAGCGTCTGTTACGGTTCGCAGTTCCAGTCTCACTGACTGTAACGTTTTTATCCCTTCTGTGAAAGAGCTACAAGCAGTCAGATCAAACATCAATAAGGAAATCTCAAGAAAATGCTTTCAGCTCATAGTGCAATGTTGAAAAACTTACAATGCTGCACAGCAGGTAAGGCCTCTTTCCGCTGCTGCCAAGCGAATTTTGGGTTTCTAGGAATACGTAACTATATTTATGAATTGCCACATTTGCATACCTCTTGAGTATGACACAGCATACCAATTAAACACAGACCCAATCAAAATCTAAGTGAGTAGTATTTTACTAATTCGTGTCGATAGAGGCATGCTTGTGTACAGATACTTCCGTCGTAAGGTTATCATGGTTAGTTTTATTTCATTTCTTATAATACAGTGCACAATTTTCGTAAGGTTTCCTTTAGTGTTGTTAAAACAATAGTAAACATGAGAGAGAAATTAATCATCAACGATATATGCGAATTCTCTGATGTTACCTATGACAGACTGACAAAGCACATGCAGTTTATTGATTACATGCATGTAGAAAACTTGTTCTGAGTTAAAACTGTCAAACAAAGTTTGAAGAAGAATGAAATATCACTACCACATGACGGCTAATGTAGAAAATACTTTTCTGACATACTATGGCACGATGCGCTCTCCCTGCACATCTTCGAGATGCATCTGCTGCCTGCTGTCTATTAAACCTGAATAGAACAAAATGTCACAGTAGTTAGCCCTTTTTCCACATGCGACTACTTTGGGTTGAGAAGTGAAGGGAATTATGTTCAAAGTTCCATTAGATTGATACCTTCAGCAGAGAGCAGAATTGCGTTTTAAAAAATGTAGCACTGAATGTATTCGAACTCGCGACATCTTATCTATGCTACAAGCTGACACGTAGCTACTTAAGCTCCAGAGCTCGGCAACTATTCCTCCAGAACTTTCGGATTCCACAGCACTGTGAGATTATGCATATGGCCAGGTCTTGACTTCTGAGAGACAAACAGTTACAGCTTTTCTTTTGGACTGAACGACGTTTTCTAGTAACAGATAGCGCAATAGAATAGCTCAAGTGGAAAGGAACACTTCCTATTCAAACTTCTGCATCCTACACTGTTGGCAGTTGTGTGTAGGTGGCAGTTACGTGATTTTATTTCTGTGATTACAAAATAGTCGAATGTATGCACTGCGTAGCCGAGGCAGCTAGTTCATGGTGATTCGGTCAACCAAGTAAATGAATTTACTGAACATGCTGCAAATTACTACAGGGAGCCTGTGTGTCAGAATTCTCATCCAGTGTGGCGCAACTGCGTTACGATAGAAAAATGACTCGCAGAGAAGAGGATTTCGTGGTCTGTTGGACGGATGGTAGGTTGTTATACCTATGGTCTGGGTTCGATTCCCACTTCCGTCAATGATTTTAGATAGGGAGAGACAGATTCCATTCTCTCCTGGCTACACCAAGTGAAGGAGATATAATGGCTGCGTGGTCTGAAAATTCACATTAAAGATGATATTCCTTCTTTACCACGTAGACGGTAGGTTGAACCACACTAAAGTCTGGAGTGGCGACATGTAGAAACTCTATCACCAATCACCAGTAACCTTTCTTATACTAGTTATTTATTTCAAGTGACGACAAACGCTATGTATGGTCACAGGACACTTATTCCATCTTTTATTTGAGCTTCTGTATGTCGATAAAATTGGTTCTAAACTGGGAATGCAACTCAGACCGCCCTTAACGCGGAGTTTGATCCCTTCGTGGCAATACAGCTCGGCTACAATTTGTTGTTTGTTCAAAACTGCAGATTCCTCAACACCTTCACATATTACGCGTGAATGGGATCGAATCCTGGCCCGGCACTAAAGATTTAATTAGGTATTATCAAGCTCTATCAGGAGAACACCTATCTGCTGGTGGATAACAATTTTGATTTTTAATGTATTTTCATTCGTTGTCAACACTAACGATATCTGACGCTTTTAACTCCCAGTGAGACACAGAACTATTTGCGAGATGACTGTAAGTTCAAGATGCTATTCTGAGCAGCTGGTGGAGAAAAATTCGGTAGCTGACGTCTCTTTGTGTGTAGTCAACAACGATATGTGTGGGGCTCTATTCCCAGTGAGCGCTGAACTCTTCGTCATACACTCCTGGAAATTGAAATAAGAACACCGTGAATTCATTGTCCCAGGAAGGGGAAACTTTATTGACACATTCCTGGGGTCAGATACATCACATGATCACACTGACAGAACCACAGGCACATAGACACAGGCAACAGAGCATGCACAATGTCGCCACTAGTACGGTGTATATCCACCTTCCGCAGCAATGCAGGCTGCTATTCTCCCATGGAGACGATCGTAGAGATGCTGGATGTAGTCCTGTGGAACGGCTTGCCATGCCATTTCTACCTGGCGCCTCAGTTGGACCAGCGTTCGTGCTGGACGTGCAGACCGCGTGAGACGACGCTTCATCCAGTCCCAAACATGCTCAATGGGGGACAGATCCGGAGATCTTCCTGGCCAGGGTAGTTGACTTACACCTTCTAGAGCACGTTGGGTGGCACGGGATACATGCGGACGTGCATTGTCCTGTTGGAGCAGCAAGTTCCCTTGCCGGTCTAGGAATGGTAGAACGATTGGTTCGATGACGGTTTGGATGTACCGTGCACTATTCAGTGTCCCCTCGACGATCACCAGTGGTGTACGGCCAGTGTAGGAGATCGCTCCCCACACCATGATGCCGGGTGTTGGCCCTGTGTGCCTCGGTCGTATGCAGTCCTGATTGTGGCGCTCACCTGCACGGCGCCAAACACGCATACGACCATCATTGGCACCAAGGCAGAAGCGACTCTCATCGCTGAAGACGACACGTCTCCATTCGTCCCTCCATTCACGCCTGTCGCGACACCACTGGAGGCGGGCTGCACGATGTTGGGGCGTGAGCGGAAGACGGCCTAACGGTGTGCGGGACCGTAGCCCAGCTTCATGGACACGGTTGCGAATGGTCCTCGCCGATACCCCAGGAGCAACAGTGTCCCTAATTTGCTGGGAAGTGGCGGTGCGGTCCCCTACAGCACTGCGTAGGATCCTACGGTCTTGGCGTGCATCCGTGCGTCGCTGCGGTCCGGTCCCAGGTCGACGGGCACGTGCACCTTCCGCCGACCACTGGCGACCTCACGCCCCACGTGTTGAGCAATTCGGCGGTACGTCCACCCGGCCTCCCGCATGCCCACTATACGCCCTCGCTCAAAGTCCGTCAACTGCACATACGGTTCACGTCCACGCTGTCGCGGCATGCTACCAGTGTTACAGACTGCGATGGAGCTCCGTATGCCACGGCAAACTGGCTGACACTGACGGCGGCGGTGCACAAATGCTGCGCAGCTAGCGCCATTCGACGGCCAACACCGCGGTTCCTGGTATGTCCGCTGTGCCGTGCGTCTGATCATTGCTTGTACAGCCCTCTCGCAGTGTCCGGAGCAAGTATGGTGGGTCTGACACACCGGTGTCAATGTGTTCTTTTTTCCATTTCCAGGAGTGTATTATTTCAGTTCGTCGTGTCATTTAATGTTCATACATATTCTCAACTAGCTGCTCGTGAATAACTTTAATTTTTAATGTCATTTTGTGTTAAATAGTTCAAATGGTTCAAATGGCTCTGAGCACTATGGGACTTAACTTCTAAGGTCATCAGTCCCCTAGAACTTAGAACTACTTAAACCTAACTAACCTAAGGACATCACTCACATCCATGCCCGAGGCAGGATTCGAACCTGCGACCGTAGCGGTCACGCGGTTCCAGACTGAAGCGCCTAGAACCGCACGGCCACACCGGCCGGCCCCCACCATCTGGTATCAATGCATTACCCTATCATCCATTATATATAATCATTTTCATAGTACACTTGATATTATAGATGAGTAGGACGCAAGACAGGACATAGATAATGTCCGCTTGACGTCAACAGTGTGTAACATTTTACTTTTTTTGAATAGGACAATGTTCCTCTCCAATAATTTTTAGATTAGTTACAATAAGCTTACGCTGCAAGAGAATTCGCTTGTATTTTTCAATATGTGGTCTGTTGTCGGTTTGAAGGCCTTCCATAACATCAGCAACGTAGTGCAACTCCACCGAGGGCTGTCTGGAGTACGGTGGAGATAGCAGTGTGAAAGTTGCGAGCTGTCGAAGACGATCTTCATATTCCTAATGCGATTAGGACATCGTATACTCTTGACGACGTTTAGCACCTGTGCAGTCAGTCACCCAATTTCAGAATTCATTTTGAGTAATGCTGCTAAATTCCCAAAATATTGTCTTTTTATATTGATGAGTAATATGGATAGTCGTCACGTTCATGTGCCGTCTACAACGCAAATTTAATGTTACTATCCTAGGAACTAACCTGCAATACGTTTTGTATTTCATAATCGGAACTATCTGCATTAACCGTCATCAGAGCAATGTCAGGGAACAGAATGCAGCAGTGCCTTGCTACCTACTTGAGGACATGCTTGAGTCGTGTTCTAAGGAAAGGGTAGTTGCTGGTTCACATTATATTACACTAGCGAGAAGTACCGACTTTTCCTTTTCTCTGCAAACATCCAGAACTAAATTCAGTAACTAAATGCTAAGAATATATTTGCATTGTGCCAACTCAAAGATCAATAGATATGGATATAGATATAGATACAGATTTTTATATTTAAAGCCATTCTCGTTCTGCGTTGGAATAAACATCATTCATTATTTGCTTGTTCTTGTTACGATTGTTATTGTCATTCTCTCACTCACAAGAGTTTTCGCATTCCTATTTGGTATCGATGCACATGAAGAGTGGCTATGAAAGAAGGGAATACTGAATGTTACGTCATGCAGAATACACTCATTTACTTCGGCTCCTCGTGATCTGCGCTACAGGAGAAGTGAGATACATAAAGTTGACAGTGTGAGGACAGACCTGGTAGCACAACTGTGCAACTACACAGTGTTACCAGATAAAATGGTGCTGCGGAATCGAAAGTGTAGTACGGACTTTGCCACAGTAGCAGACAGCTGGTAATTTAGGACCATGACCGTGGATTACACTTTGGTCAGTGCTGGTTAGAGTGCTGCAACTGTAAATGGAAGGCTTTGTTTGATAGTCTTACGCTGATGCTGTCTGAATAAATTATGCCATTGGATACAAAGCGGTTTAGTTTTGAGACCTAACCCACGAGGCGGGAAGGCGCAGTGGTCTGCTTCAGGAATTCCAAGCAATAAAACACAAAAAACAACCCAGGAAGGGAGACATGCATTTGGAATCTGTTCATCGTTACGGGGTCAAACAAGAGGGTAACATTACTGAAACAATGATCGGGCTACTTAGTATATAATAGAGCATACAGATTTCAAGGAGGAAACGTATGAAGACGCAGACTTCCTCGTTATCAATATGTGCGGCATATCTTTCGTGTTAACGAAAGTAAATTCCCGCTTTACCTCTTCTTACGTGTCAAATGAAATGAATGCCATGAGGAATAGAATATTTGTTGACTGCGTCTCTTCTTGCTTCCATCCTTACCAACATATTTCTTCATTCTCGTGGATAATCATGACATTCTATGTGTATGCTGCAAAACATTGCAAGTGGACAAATTCGACATCGAGGTGCAAAGCGTTATATTCAATTCGAATAAGCTTCCGGTGTATTTTTACTTCGTTTGTATTTTTAGATGATTATGAAAATTACGGAAAATTATCTCACATGCTTTATGTTGAATGAGAAACATTGAATGATCCGTTTTGCTTTCCCTACGTCGAAATGATATAATGTCGGCGTCAACAGCCTTCTTCCACGCTGGAAGCTGAAACTTGTATGATTCTGGATTAATGATAATTGAATGTCTCATATGTATACATAGCCCACAAGGCGACGTCAGAAACCATCAGGGGAGAACGCCGCATAAAAACCAAACGTGCGCGCGCGTCTCCACTCTGAAGAACCGTATCGGAGAATCACGGCAAGCATGTCGCTGAAGAGCTGCCTCGTCAGAGAGCCTAGAAATGGCAGCGTCGTAGCAAGTATTTGTCAACACTCTGATAGTGCATTTACTTCCGGGTGTAGGTCGGCGTTACCTCGCTAAATTCACTTGACATTCGTTTTCCACATCGAAGACTCGTACGATATAATCCACTGCAAGATGACACAATTAGGAAGTATAGTAATTTCTAGACTCCAAGAACGGCGTTCTTCACATAAGTAACACCTGTTTGTGTGTGCATTCGGGAGGACGACGGTGCAATCCCGCGCCCGGCCATATTGATTTAGGTTTTCAATGATTTCCCTAAATCGCTTCAGGCAAATGCCGGGATGGTTCCTTAGGAAGGGCACGGCAGATTTCCTTCCCCATCCTTCCCTAATCCGAGCTTGTGCTCCGTCTCTAATGACATCGTTGTCGACGGGACGTTAAAACAGTAATCTCCACCTCCTCTGTTCGTGTGTTTAAGGTTGCGTTTTGAGGCTCAGGCAACATCGCAGTGACTATATTCCGCCTCTGGCAGCCAGTGTGTCGTTAGCTCAGAGGTTCCCTTGTGCGTTGCAGTGCTTGTACTATAAGACATAGCAGTTCGAATCACGGTAGAAGCCGCTGACTACAACCTTTTATTTTCCATTTTAATTAATGGAGTTGCAAACTGCTATTAAAAATTTCTTATGCGAAATCTGAAGAATGCCTTTAAACATCAATCTTCGTCCGATTTCGACTTGGTAAATTAAGTTAATATCATGGATTTCTGCTTTGCAAATTCCAAGGTGCTTCACTGTAAAATAGACCCTGAAAAGATTCAAACCGACTGTCAACGATATAAATTTGAGCTTTGTTCGTCATATAGGTCTAACATGTCAGAAGGTTGTTTATGAAGTGCACATGTTCATTAATATAGTTCCCTTCTTCTAAATTTTTGCAATAGCATTTAACTGTAGACGTTTTCTAACACCGGCGTTAGCAATTCCTTTCCGTTCTCTGAAACCTTCAAAACGACAATTTTTTCTGGTTTAAATCTGATGACCTTAACTATCACTTCCGATCAACAATAAATACTTCATGAACTCCAAATGTGCAGTGTTCCTGCACTGCTACAGAGCATGCATTGCAAGGTATTCACACAGTTTATCGCATAGACTTACCATAAGGAATGAAACATGAACTGTAATACACTTTACACCACAGACGCTCACTCTGGCTTGACGAAAACATCCAAACATTGACCAAAAGTTGCACAAATAATTGAGTTTGAAAGGAAAAGAAACGAGGTATGAAGCATTTATAAATTCATCGAATGTAGTGAGGTGGTTTCATTTCATCCCAGTCTATAAAATTAATTTCGGGCCATACTCAGCTCTTGCCGATTAATGTAATATAATACCCGCCTACTAATCAGGGCGTCTGTCTCCGTTGCTTTTGAGCGTGAATGGAAATTGTAGAAATTTTCTGTGGAGCAACATTTAATAATAAAGCGTTTTAAATCATCAAAAGCGATGAGCGGTAGCAGGCGCTTTCGATAAAGAACGGGGGAGTGCAGCGCCGCTGCTGTCGCCACGGCCGCTGCCAGTAGCCAGCAAATGGATCCCGGAGCTTTGCCGCATACGGCGTCCAGAGGAGGACAGTCTGCAGGAAATCTGCCGCAAAATCGTTACTGGATAAAATTTTGATATCGGTGTGTCACAAAGCGAAATAGATTGAATCTGCGATACCATTACATTCACGTCTTCAGCATTCAGACAGAAGAGGCTATAAAAATATTTTATGCCAGCTGCTCTCGATCCACTGACATTATGAACAGAAACAACGCACGCTACCGCTAGACCACAGGCGTAATCAGCCTAGAGTTTCTCTATCGTGGGACAAGTTTTCCTCCAGGAAGTGCCGCAGTCTACAGTGTTGCCAGATTGTGCAGATAACCGGACTTAGAGAATTAGCGAGTTGGCCAGTTTTTTTGTCCCATGTCGCGATCGGCGCGGACTTAGCCTCTGATGCGGCCGGCCGCCGGTCAAGTTTTATGTCAAAGAGTGTACATGCCACATTTACAGACTATCAGACGCACCTTAATTTTTAAGAATTTTTTAAAAAAATAACATTTTTACCATTTTTATTACTAGAGTGTACAGCCAGACTAAAAAAAATTCTTAGTTTATAAAACTGAAGTGACCGTTAAAATCCCTGAAAATCATCTGAACTTTCTTCTTTTTCTTCTTCTTCTACTCCTCCTCCTCCTTCCTCTTTGTCGTCATTGTTGTTCTCTTCTTCACCAACATTGATAATGTTACTTCCGATGCACTTCTTGAAAGATTTAACAATAATTTTGGCCCTCACTCTGGACCATGACTGTTGTATCCACTGACGCACTTGTTTGATTGTAGGTCGTTCTAAAGCTCCCTTTGGTGTGAATTCATGTTGGGTTTCATCTATCATCCATTTGTTCCATTCCTCTGTCATGAACAGTTTACTTATCAAGACATCAATACGTTTCAATTGTGAAGTCCTCACAGAATAACAGCAAGCTCTGTATTTCCCTGTCTCAATTTCTCTTTCACAGAATTTTTCAAATGACTACTAAACTGACCTAGCACAAGAAGAAAACTCCTCTTCAATATAGTACCTTTCCTTCTCTCCCACACTCTCTTTAATTACATACCAGCTTCTTCCATCCAACCATTATCATGTATGTGAACTCCGCCCGGTAATATTTCAGAAGGTTTTGGCATCGTTTTGTGCCTGAAAATGATTATTGGATTAAGTTTAGAACCATCAGCACAGCATGAAAGGACAGCATTGTATTGCTTTTTTTCCATGTCCATTTGTTTTTATGGTTACAGTTTTAGCACCTTTCATGGCAACAGTTTGTTATTCAGCACATCAAATGTCAGAAATGTTTAGTCTATATTCATTATTTGTCTTAGTTCCACACTGGTTTTCTTTTGGTGTTGGATAATACAGTGATGAGAAGATAACATTCTTTCTTCATACTCTTGTGGCATTTTCTGAGGGGTAGACCAGTAGCACCAATCAACTCCATCCTTAAAGTCCGCTAAGTTCTGGTGTGGCGCTAGCTTACTAGCATGTATTTAAATCATTTTTGTATTAATTCCAATACCATTTTGATGGCATCCTTTAATCCATTTCAATACATCATCTAGTTTTGGCCACTTTCCATTTAGTCCTCTGTTTGTATATTTAGTCTTTCTCATTTTTTCCATTTCTTCTTTGCTAGCCTGCCAATCGCAAATGGCGTTTCCTGTTGGTGGAGGGCCAAAATGCCACTCAGCTCCTCTGTTTCCATGCTATTCTGCATATGCTATTACTTTCAGTTTATAGCCTCCATTGTATGAATAACCTTTTTTTCCATTATGAAACTAGCTTCTAACAAAAATATTGCACTGTTACTGATAACACAAATCACATTCAGTTCAAGTTCAATGGCACTGTAGACTGCAATGACGCATCATACGCTAGACAGCGTTCTGGGTTTGTGATGGCAAGGGTGGGAGGGAGGCAATGTTAGCAGACATGTGAGTTCCTACAACTCATGTTCATCGCATCTGTGCACTGCTGCGGCCAGCTGACTCCAAAGTTTCCAGATAGAGATAGGTTTCCCATGGCATCAAATATATGAACTGAACAAACTGCGCCAACTGAAATTCACCTATACTTGCTAAGGGTGCGTGGAGATAACACAGTAGGCACGAGTAATTGCAAGGTGGTGGATACTGCAAGTCAATAGTGGTGAAAAGAATGTGCACAAGAAGCCATACCTTTTCGACCCTGTTCAGCTTTCAGTTCTCATAATGATCTGTGTATTTCTACCCTTCAATTGCATGCACAAAAATGTTGGCTGTAATGACCTGGGCCAGACACTGCGCAACCTTGGTTATTTCAAAGTGTGTGTGAGATGGGTCCCACAATTACTTCAACAAGATAGGAAAAAAATCATCACATGGATATTTTTCAGGGCTTGTTGGACCAATAAGAGGCTAAGGTGACAATTTTCTGATCATCATCACTGACAATAAGATGTAGTATCACCACTACAAGCTGGAATCCAAAGACAGTCCACAGAGTAATTACCTGCAAATTCTCCAGCAAAGAAGTTGAAGACAAAGCCAATTTCTAGGCAAAGTGATGTGCACAGTCTTCTAGTATATGAAGGGTGTGGTTCTTATTTATGTCTGTAAGTCTAACACAACTGTCAATTAATACCACACTGACTAGGCTGAAAGCTGTAATTTCCAGAGACAAGCAAACACATAAATCCCACTGGCAACAATAATGTCAGGCTGCACAACAGAGCTGGTACTGTTTCCTATAAGCAGAGCATGAAGGCTCTTGACAAAAGTGCATAATGAATTGTGGGAGCTCTGTGGGAAAATGATAGTATGTATCTGAAATCTTACTGGATTTAATGTGCTGCTGTGCTTTCTTTATCTTTCTAGTTTGCAATAAAATAAATTGGTGGCATTAGTTTCAAAATGATCCACATAGGATACTGGAAGACAGGATTTGTAGAGAGGAGGATGGGGCTGCAGACAGTGAATTTAAGGTCATAGGGCAGAGGAGGTGGTACAGAAATAAAAGATTTGTTACAAGGACAACTTCTGTCTATGTAAATCAGAGAAGCTGGTGTTGGAAAGGGGGCAAGGATCCAAGGGCACGGATGTGTAGCAGCCACTGAAATCTAGCACGTTGTGATCAGCATTTATTCTGCCACTGGGTGACTATGACTAACTATGAACTTGCTTGTATATCTTCTCTTTAGATGATGATGATGATGATGATAAGGAGTTATGCATATGGTCTTGGGAACCTACATCCTTACACACAACTACTTCACTTTTGATGGGGAAAGTTATACAAAAATAATCCATCCACAGGCATCCCCATGCCAACCTCTTTGTGGACTATTTAGAAGAAACCATTCTACCCATCCAAAATCTCTGATCAGTTGTCTGGTTCAAATTCATTGGCAATATCTTCACAATCTGGACCTTGGGCCAAAACAGTGTCCCAGTACCTCCACAGCCTCAACACCTTCTCTTCCATCTAATTCATCTGGACCTTCTCAACACGCATTCCTGGATAGTCACCATCTCTTCAGTGGCTTCAAACAAACCTCTGTTCACAGCAAGCTAACTGGTCACCAACAGTACCCACATTGTGACACCTATCATCCCCATCACCCAATACGTCTGCAACCTGTGGTCTAGTGGTCAGCGTTGCTACCTCTAGATTGCAGGATGCCAGGTTTGGTTCTTAGCCAGGGTGCAGATTTTCTTTGCTTGGAGATTGAGTGTTCGTCTTGTCCTAATTATTTCTTCTCATTATCACTCACACACATTTAGCTGAAGTGGCGTAAAATAGAAATATTTGCATCAGGAATGGCTCTGAGCACTATGGGACTCAACATCTTAGGTCATAAGTCCCCTAGAACTTAGAACTACTTAAACCTAACTAACCTAAGGACATCACACACACCCATGCCCGACGCAGGATTCGAACCTGCGACCATAGCAGTCCCGCGGTTCCGGACTGCAGCGCCAGAACCGCACGGCCACCGCAGCCGGCTTGCATCAGGAGGCCGAACAACTACATACAATGTCTTCTGGCCTACAATGCCATATGACCATTTCATTTATTACTGAGTATTATCTTGTTGTAGAACAATATAATCGTATCATTCACCAGCCTAATTTTACTCATCCTATACTCATACATTTGTCTCTGTCATCATCCTCTTCCCCTTTTCTATCTTACCCTGCCTACAGCCAGAAGGAGGTGACCTATGGCACATTTCTATACTGGGTACCTGCTCCCTGTCCCTCGTGGCTATTAGTCACTCTTCCCTAGCCCTCCCTCCTAAACCCCATCTCCTTTCTCCCTTTATGCACTCCATCTGACAATCACTCACCACAGTCAAGCTGCAGTGCCAGCACAATGCAGTGACCAGAAACATTGTAGCAGAGCCTATGTATGTTTATTGACAAAAGATTCGTTCAAAAGCTAGTAACAGTCTGTCTTGTTTAAGTGTGGGCTGACAACTCAGCACCTCACTTATGTGGTAAGTTATTATCTGTATTTCTTTCATCATTTATATTCCACCAAGGAATTTTCATTAGCGCATTTGTATTCAAACCTTATATAACAAGTAACAGCTGATTAATTTGATTAACGTAAGATACTGAGCACGCATCAACATTTTTCATTGTTAAATTGGTTGTTTGCTTGCATATTTGAAACCAAAAACTTGCACATTTTTCAAGTCCATATGTATATCATGCATATTAATGTCATCTAGGTTACAGTGACATATGAACTATTACCATGCACATCTCAATGCACTGAGTATCAGCATCATGGCAAGGATGATGCAACTACTACTTTCCCACTTAACTGCTCATGTGAGATATTGTGTACTGAAAACCATGCAAGAAAAGAAAATGCTGTAATGCTGCATATACACCATGCGATCAAAAGTATCCAGACACTCCAAAAACATACTTTTTCATATTAGGTGAATTGTGCTGCCACCTACTGCCAGGTACTCCATATCAGCAACCTCAGTAGTCATTAGATATCATGTGATAGCAGAATAAGGTGCTCTGCAGAACTCACAGACTTCAAACGTGGTCAGGTGATTGGATACCACTTGTGCCATACATCTGTATGCGAGATTTCCACACTCCTAAACATTCCTAGGTCCACTATTTCCGATGTGACAGTGAAGTGGAAATGTGAAGGGACACGTACAGCACAAAAGCACGCAGGCCGATCTTGTCTGTTGACTGACAGAGACCACAGACAGTTGAAGAGAGTCGTACTATGTAATAGGCAGACATCTATCCAGACCATCACACAGAAATTCCAAACTGCATCAGGAGCCACTGCAAGAACTATGACAGTTAGGTGGGAGGTGAGAAAACTTGGTTTTCATGATTGAGCAGCTGCTCATAAACCACACATCACTCCGGTAAATGTTGAACGATGCCTCACTTGGTGTAAGAAGTGTAACTGTTGGACAAGTGAACAGTGGAAAAACATTGTATGGAGTGAAGAAACACAGTACACAATGTGGCAATCCAATGGCAGGGTGTGGGTACGGGGAATGCCTGGTGAACGTCATCTGCAGCATGTGTAGTGCCAATAGTAAAATTCAGAGGTGGTGGTGTTATGGTGTGGTCGTGTTTTTTATGGAGGGGACTTGCAACCCTTGTTGTTTTGCATTGCACTATCACAGCAAAGGCCTACACTGATATTTTAAGCATCCTTGTGCTTCCCTTTGTTGAAGAGCGATTTGGGGGTGGCGACTGCATCTTTCAACATGATCGAGCACCTGTTCATAATGCACGGCCTATGGTGGAGTGGTTACATGTCAATAACATCTCTGTAATGGGCTGGCCTGTGCAGAGTTCTGACCTGAATCCTATAGAACACCTTTGGGATGTTTTGGAATGCCGACTTCGTGCCAGGCCTCACTGACCGACATCGATATCTCTCTTCAGTGCAGCACTCCGTCAAGAATGGGCTACCATTCCCCAGGAAACCTTCCAGCACCTGATTGAACATATGCCTGCGAGAGTGGAAGCTGTCATCAAGGCTAAGGGTGGCCCAACACCATATTGAATTCCAGCATTACCGATGGAGGGCGCCATGAACTTGTAAGTCATTTTCAGCCAGCTGTCCGGATACTTTTGATCACATAGTGTATCTAAGACTTAAAAAATACATTTGATGGGATTCTCTGAAGTCCACATTTACAAGGAAAGACTGAATACAGAATATTTTACTTTAAATCAAGAGATTATTTTCCTTTGTTGAATTTTAGGCCAAAAAAACGAATGTAATTGGAAAAAAAAACCGAATGTAATTGACAAAAAACACAGAAAATTATTTGCTATATATTTTCCAAGCTACAGTTTTCCAGATTTGTCATTGTCTTCCCCCCACACATTATAAAATTTGTGCTGTTATTCGACAGCTTACAAATATGAAAGCTCTTATTTACAGATATAATGACTTTCCCTGAAAACACTATTAGTACACACTTCTGTGAACATTTACCATGCAGAAATCACTAATGTTACAGGCACTATGAAACATACTATGGAAATTGTAAAAGCATGGACAAGAAACAAAAGTTATTGACATTAAACAGTTAGGTACATCCAAAATACAATAACAGTTTCTGAAGATGCTATCTTTTTGTAACTCTTAAAAATAAATAATTACTGATATTATATTTTACCAAGTTGACATCTACTTCCAGCTCCCAAAATCTGTCATTCATTATTCCAGCATTGTTTACAACAATGTCAAGGCAGCCAAATTCAGAAATTGTTGTCTGAAAAGATTCTGTAATGAAACATAGTGAAGTCACTGATTATTATCAGATTTGAAACAAAGTATTGTAGCTTTAAAATGTGCATTCCAATTGTGGTAGGTTGTGTGTGTATTTCAGCAGTTAACTCCATGGTTGATGAAAGCTATGAGTGTTGTTTGAAAATGTGACCTACTCACAACAAGAACACACACCTCCTCCTTTTCAAACACAAATTTCTGTTGCTTTTATTTTCCACATTCCATTTATATGAACATTCAAACATTTTGACATTACATAGATATCATGCATTATGTACAACAACCGAAAGGAAAGACAACAATGGTTCACCAAGATTATTCCGTCATTGTGGACAAAAGACAGACTAACATTAGTTTTAAGAGAGATCTGCTAAATAGTGTGAATCATGTATGGAGCATTCATTGAGTCTCCTAATGACTCAGTAGATTTTCAAATACATGTGACACCCTAAACTGTCATGCTGTTGACATTTTAGTGGCTGCCATATTTCTCATTGACCCTTGGTATTAGAACTGGGTTCTTTAATCTGTATCATGCAGTGAACTATTTTTTTCTATATGAGTAATCATCTACAAGAGTTGCATGTTACACTGAGTTCAGAATGATTTGAGAAGAGCTGAAGGATTTGAATAACACTCTTTCCAAATACAAAACATGTTAGAACAATTGCTTCAACTTATTCAACAATGATGACCATACTGGAATTTTGTCAGTTTCCTTTGATAGCACTGTGCTGGACCAAAAAGGGTTAGTTATAAACTTAATAAGATGTATCTAGTTAGTGTAACTATATAACATAATAAGAAAAACTTTGTTTAGAGTGAATCTAGGGTAGACAACCACTGAGACTCAGTGGGATGGCTCAATGGAGGTACAAGTAAAATATCACTACCTAGCAGCAAGTAATGTTACAGGGATAGGTGTCACCAGAAATTTATTCGGAGGAGGGGGCAGTCTTTAAAATAGCCATATTTGGTAAAAATGAGTTGATCCGTTCGAGCCATGTCATGCCACAAGAATTAAATTTCAAAGGTGTGCAAAGAACGTATTATATTCCAGAGAATTGATGGTTACCTACGGTGTACGAAAATTCTGTAATGAATAAATAGTCTGTACTCAAGATAGAAAGGGCAAATGCCACCTCTTGACCTATCAACCCACTTACAGATGCTTATGGTTACAGGGTGCATTGGAGTTGCATATAGGATGCAAATACAAGAAAAAAAATACTGTGTCACATTTTAAAACAAAACCTACAGTTATAAGCACATCAAATTCAAGTTGACAGGGCTATAACAAAGTGACAGAATATGTCACATTTTAACAGAAACAATAAATAATGAACTGGATATTACAAGTCAGTTGGCATTTGGCAATGAAGTAGCTTTCTCCGCAAGAAGAAATGAAAACCAGATAAGGAGAATTGCATGACACTATGTATGATGCTGTGGTATATCGAGAGGTTGTAACAATGGAAAATTTTACTGAAATGCAGGGGGATCTGCAACGAATTGACACACGGTGCAGGGAATGGCAAATGAATCTCAATGTAGACAAGTGTAATGTGCTGCAAATACATAGAAAGAAAGATCCTTTATCATTTAGCTACAATATAGCAGATGAGCAACTGGAACCAGTTAATTCCATAAATTATCTGGGAGTAGGCATTAGGAGTGATTTAAAATGGAATGGTCATATAAAGTTGATTGTCGGTAAAGCAGAGGCCAGACTGATTCATTGGAAGAATCCTAAGGAAATGCAATCCGAAAAGAAAGGAAGTAGGTTACAGTACACTTGTTCGCCCCCTGCTTGAATACTGGTCAACAGTGTGGGATCCGTACCAGATAGGGTTGATAGAAAAGATAGAGAAGATCCAACGGAGAGCAGCGCGCTTCGTCACAGGATCATTTAGTAATCGCGAAAGTGTTACAGAGATGATAGACAAACTCCAGTGGAAGACTCTGCAGGAGAGACACTCAGGAGTCAGTATGGGCTTTTGTTGAAGTTTCGAGAACATACCTTCACCGAGGAGTCAAGCAGTATATTGCTCCCTCCTACATAAGTCTTGCAAAGAGACCATGAGGATAAAATCAGAGAGATTAGAGCCCACACAGAAGCATACCGACAATCTTTCTTTCCACGAACAATACGAGACTGGAATAGAAGGCAGAACCGATAGAGGTACTCAAAGTACCCTCTGCCACACACCGTCACGTGGCTTGCGGAGTAACCCGGAAGGTGTACTTTTCATTTCCGATCAAAAGCAGAGCCATGTGTGAAAGCACCCACGTGATTAACCAACTGACCTGCCTACACTGTGATGCATTCTATGTGGGAATGACCAGCAACAAACTGTTCATTCACATTGTCTTCAAATATGTCTGCTTGTGTTTGTATATGTGTGGATGGATATGTGTGTGTGTGCGCGCGAGTGTATACCCGTCCTTTTTTCCCCCTAAGGTAAGTCTTTCCGCTCCCGGGATTGGAATGACTCCTTACCCTCTCCCTTAAAACCCACATCCTTTCGTCTTTCCCTCTCCTTCCCTCTTTCCTGATGAGGCAACAGTTTGTTGCGAAAGCTTGAATTTTGTGTGTATGTTTGTGTGTCTGTCGACCTGCCAGCACTTTCATTTGGTACGTCACATCATCTTTGTTTTTTTTTTATATACCTATCTGTACACATCATTCACCTGTGTCTCCAGCAAATTTTGTCCTACAATTTCCTTTTCATGCAGCTCAATGATTATCGCTTATATCTTCTCAACTATGTGCTGCACAATGATATAATTTTTTAGGTACATTCAGTGGCATATGTGGATACTGTCTACAAAATGTGTTGTGACTGGAGTTAGTAGCAAAGAAGTAATATAGTTGAACTTCATGGATGCTTCAGCAGTTTTTCACACATCTCAGTGTTTATGATGTCATACGTCCTGAACTATGTATTGTACAATGATATAATTTTGCAGGTACATTCAGTTGTCTATGTGAAGACTGTCTACAAAGTGTATTGTGAGTACAGTTAGTAGTAAACAAGTAACAAATTAAAACACAACTGATGCAGCAGTTTTACTGCATGAACAGTGAAAATGTTTTCCCTTTCATGATTTTGTGGGGGGAGGGGGGCGCTGTCATCAAGAAAATGTTTTTTTTTTTTTAAAGCATTTTTGAAATGATTTGCAAAATTTGTTGCAAGTCACTAAGTTCTCTCATCATCAAATACTTGATGAATAAAGTCTGGGTATTTGCATATCGTGGGCTGCACTTCTTGTCACCTACACCCCTTCGATGGGTAAATGGTCCTTACCCAACCATTGATTCTTTCCAGACAGTAAGTGATACGGGTACTGAATTTGGTTGAAACTGATCCAGTGGTATAGGAGTAGATGTGGTACATATGTACATGCGTACATTTTTTATAATACATATGGGTATATCACTCTGCACACATTTGGTACACTTCCGATTCAACAACTGAAATGTAGTTAAGTTACAACAAACCTCAGAAGGCTGACACTGCTTCTGCATCTGGAGAAACTGCAATGGGAATACCATAGTACCTAACTATAGGGCAGTTAAGAGTTCATATTTCATATTAACAATACAGTATTTCATTTAGGTCAGGCATTTGAATCAATTACTTTTGCAGATGATACACATATTGCCACTTCATAAAGTGAGGAAACAAATAATGATATTTTGTGAAAGTTATTAACTGGCTTTGAAAATATGAGGTAGCATCAAACTTGGGGGTGGAGTGGACAATACAGTTCATCTGCACAGATTTTATCAACTATATATAATAAATGAAAAGTGAAGTTCCAAGTTACTGTCTATAATTGTTGATGAAAACACATACATACATCTTGTGAGTCCAAAAAGTTATGAGACTGTAAAAAATAGAGTAAGATTAAGATGGTGGTTTTAACACTTCAGATATTCTTCATTGTCTACCTTCCCCCCCCCCCCCCCCTCCCGCCCATGCATCCCCCAACTCACCCTGTTCATACAACCATGTGAAACTGTCAGAAAAGTCCTCTTTTGGAATGGTGATCAACTCGTGCATCACATTTGCACCTGCTTTGGTCTTTGTGAACCATTAAAGAGTCATTCCACACTTCGTTGTTTTGTGGTAGGTTTGTATTTGTAACGAAGTCTCATCACCTATGATGATTCTTTTCCAGAAAAGAATGTCTGCATTTTCATTTGAATAAAATCACAACAGGCATCCCAGCCCTGTCAGTTCTGTTCAGAACTCTCAAGATATGCGAGACAAACTTTACCCACATTTCTCTCTTCTTCAAAGCATTCTGGAGAATATCTTGAATACTTGATTTGGTGATGCACAAAGCTTGTTGCTCCACTGTGATTACTGTCAAACTATTGATGATACACTGGTTGCACATCTATTAGTCCACACTTAGGCAGTAAAGCCTGAGCATAACACTGGTCACAATGCTGTGTTCAGAAGCCCACAACCAAGTATATCTCAGCCCACAATTTTCGAAGCAGGAGACGCCTGTCACTCAAAAACTGGGCTCATTTTCTGTAAGAACAATGTACGGACATCTCACTACCTGGCCCATGACAGATGCTGCCTTTCGTTGTCAATTTCTAGAGCAACATTGTAAGAAACAGTGGTGAACATAAGAGTTGTCATCACAACTGACTGAGCCAATGCATACTTGCATTGTCATGAGTTTGATGCATATACTTATGTTTTGCTGTAACACTGTTACAAATGTCAAATTTGTTGAATGATCAAAACTAATGGGGAAGTATTCGATCATTTTGGATCGCAGGGAGAAATATTTGATTGGGAAGAGTTTGACAAAGATTCATATTGAGGTAAATGTCAATCTGTTTTAGAATTTTAATCGCTGCTTTTGTTGCTACAGACACTGCTGGTATAATTAGTTTTGTTTTATTTGCCTTCATCTCATCTTTTTTACTGATGAATCTCGTGACAAAGCATCATCCAACATGTGATTCCAATATACACATGAATTTGCTCAAGAACTCACACTTTTTTGTAAGAATAATTTTACTTTCTGCCATCATTATTACAAATTTTTTACCGTGTCAAAGAACTACAGTAAATATGAAAAATAAACCTTAAGCATGGTCTATTTTAATATGTATTAATCTTTAAGATACATCCCCATAAATGTGCCTATAATATTTTAAATAGCATAAATGGCTGGGATTCCGGGAGTGGGGTGGGGGTGGGGGGAGGAGGTCATACTTTACTTTGTGTAGCTCAAGAGCAGATATTTCAGTAGGAAGATCTTTAAGTATGTGCTCAACCCTTTTTTTCCCTTACTTTTCTTGCTCAAAATTGTTTCAGTGGATATGCGCCATCATCAGCTGGCATATAAGCTTGCAATTAAGATTATCAATTAAACCACCTAGTCAAATAACTGCTAAAACACTTAGAGTAATTAATGTTGAATTGTGTATAAATTGGTAAGTTAACATATTTTCATTCACTGACATCCTTTGGGATAACATTTAGGAGTACTCAATTCTGCAAAAAGTATTCACTGCACAAAAGAAAGTAATGAGAGAGTAATAATGATCTTTACAAATGCGCAGTTGCCATTTAGTAAACCTACCTCAATCACGGGTCAGTAAAATAAACTGTTACAAAGCTACAGCATTTAGCCATTGAAGCAAAATGTCAGAGTAAGAAAAAGTGTTTTCATATGTAAATTAAAAGTTTCTTTCCTGAACTATTTTACTTCTGGCACTGGAGAATTCTTGAACAGTAATACATTGTCAGATATGAATTTTAAGTGTTTGTGTTTTTTTTTTAAAAAAAAAAAGGTCTTTATTGCAAAGTTTCTTGAACAGAATTACCAGGTTCAACAATACAACAGCCATCTTCAGAATCTCTCATTCTGCTGCACTGCAACAAGTAATGACATGTAAAAATAATATTTGTCAAAACTGATTATTTTACAGGGTTCTAACTTAGCGCAGTGCAGTGCAGTAGAATGACAGATTTGGAAGATGACTATTGTACAGCCAAAACTTAATTCTGTTAAAAAAAAAAAAAAAAAAAAAAAAAAAAAAAAAAAAAAAAAAAAAAAAAAAAAAAATCAAGACAATTACATAAAAATTATATGCATCATATGATTTGCCCTCCAAATTATCATTATGTATCTAATTCCACAATTCCACACATTTAAGTGTAAACTTATGTTGTGCTCACCACCTCCCCTGCATTTCTTGTCTTTTATGTGTGATATCACACTGCGTAAAAGGGGGAGGGGGGGGGGGGGGGGGGAGGGAAAGTGAGGCACCCAGAAGAGGAAGAGGAAATGAATTGAAACTTCACAGGTTGATAGGGTATGCGATTTTATTTTAGTGATTACAATATCAAGTTAAATGAGTAATTACTTGCACAGGCCTCCTTCAAAAATGTTCAATATCCCCATATAGTACTATTTAGTATGGGTCCCTTGTACTGGAGCAATATTCGTAGATGGGATGCACACATTTTGTAAGCTGTCTCTTTGTTGATTGTCTTCATTTTCCCTGTATCCTGCTAATGAAATGAACTTCAGGTGATGTTTGGTGTTTAATTGTGTTTCAGTTTTATCACGACGCACAATAATGACTTGAAAAATTATGTAATACATGCACCAAAAGAAGTGGGTGTGCTGGCAGGGCATGCTACTGAGACTAGTGGTGATTGAATTGGTCCTGGAAGAGAGATGGAGGAGGGAAAATTGAGTGACACACACACACTGGATATGCACCACAGACCAAACCAGTGGCAGTAAAGGAAGGATGGTGTCATCAAATAATGTACATGGCATTCAAAGATAGGTTTTCTAGTATGGAAAGTTGACAGAAGACATCTCCTGAACTTCCCTGATATGACACCACTTCTGCAAGAAATACAAAGGAGGAACACATTGCACAAACTATTAGATTATAAAACTGTTCCTATCAAACCAATTTTATTGTTTTGTAATTAGCACTTGCAAATTTTTGTCACAGTTCCAGTAATGAATGAAAGGTCAAATATTACATCTCAGCTGAGGCATGCTTTTGTTGAAATCCACCCTGAGAATGGAGCATTTTTCAACACTTCATGTGACATTTTCAACACCTAAACAACAACAGTTGTTTTTATTTTTAAGTCAACAAAACATATATTAAATATTGATGTACTAGTCGTATAACATATCTGTGGTTGCAAATGCAAAAAATTACAGATAAATATCATTGTTCTTTCCTACAAACATCACAGATTCAAAAACATTTACATTTAGTCCTTAAATAATCACTACTTAAGTCCATAATTTCACAATCGAACTTGCCCTGTAAAACGGCTTAATCATCATCACATTCAGAAAATTTGTTCAGCGTAACTTTTCTCGCAACCTCCAATTTAATTTTTTGTTTATTTTCCTGATTTGATTTTCTTTGGCCCCAATCATTTTCTTCTTTCTTCTGCCAGTTTTGGCTTTTCCAAGTGCCTTTGGAAAAGGACTGATATCTTCACCTAGGTCTCATTTACTTGTGCTTGATTGCAGTCTTTTGCTTTTGATGTTGTTGGCCTAAGACTACACAACAAAATTGCTGGATTTTGTTTGCTTGTGCTAGGTTCATATTCAGTTGTGCTGTTTCCTTCCGGAGGCAAGAAACCTACTAATACATCCATGGTGTATGTTCAGTCTTATATGAAAGTAACTGAATGAGTATCTTATCCCTAATACAAAATATATATCTGTCTGATGTTTCCTTTTATTAACAGCTGTTGCTCTTGGGTTTCAGGTTTCCATAAGGGAAGCAGATAACATCCCTGACCCAGTCAAATCTGTTATTTTGTTTGTGTCCTTACTACTATGTATGCTAGAGCCCATTAGTTTTGCATTTTGTAAGCAAGATATATTTGTTTGTCAGTGCATAGTTAATATTTCTAACTTTTAATAATGTAATTGTAACATTTAAATTCCTCATCTTTGAAAACTTGTATACCATGAGTGAAGCTGGTGCTCGATTACTGTCACCCAGAGTAATATTATCTGCATTCATGTTTCTCACCCTATCAAATGCACTACACTAGACATCCCAAACAGATCTACAGCAGTTTTAAGAGACATGCCATATTTTACTTCTTTCATGGCTTTTGTGATTTTTTTCCTCACTCACTTCTGATTTAATACAATTCTCTCTATAATTTCATAACATATTACCCAAGTCAATGAGAAAGCAACTTACTTTGGACCTATTACTCCACATAGTTATATATTACTGCCCAAATAAATTATTTTGATGGGCTGCAGGTACACTTCAAGAGTGTTGAAATCTAGGCCCACAGGTTTATTGAAATCTTCCCCAAGTGCAACCATCAAGATTAATGCAGTGTTGTACTTACTTTACAAAAAGTGTTTCAAGTAGTGTATGGAATTTTAAATACAGCAGCTCCCAATAAATGGGGAGGATGAGTATGATGTGCCTCAGTTACCTAGGTGTACAAAAATTGTGCTATTCAAAAACTGTACTTTTCACAGCATCACACCATGTTTACGTAACGGTACAGCACAGTCAGCAACTGTTCTAATAAGGAACTGTCAACCAATTACACAGAGGTTGCAGTGGTGAGTAACTGAAATTGTTTAACGGTGCCCGTATTTTAAATGTGGCACCATCCCCTCCTTAACCCCTACTGGTTAGTCTACAGTCTTTAAAACTGTGGCATATGCTCATTTGGTCTACTTCGAAAACGAGAAAAATATTTTTCTGACGCTCTTTGTATTTCACTCACTCGCAAAAAGGACGGATTTTAAATTTGACAGATGAGTAAAAAATGATTATGATAAGGTGGCTTCTACACTACTAGACTGTCATTTTATCACATGCAGAACCGTAAATATTGAAGTATTTATATGTTAAGCATGCAAAAACGTCGAGCGATCGCAATACTCAAAATGTAGCAAACCTTCGTATTGGGGGTAATCCGTGACATCACACTGACAAAACAGCACTTTGTCTTTGCCATATTTTTCTTCCAACCGTTGAACAAGCTGCTCCCCTGCCTCAGCATTTATATCGCATATAGAAACCTGTAACATTGGTGTTTTGTTAATCTTTGTATCATGGCGTTCCTCCACACTATCATTACAATATGGAATTCTATCTCAAGTATCGAAGTGCTGATACAGCACTATTACGGTCTACGCGTCGTCGGTTACACTACACGCTTAATGTAGAAATTTATTCTTCTTGCAAAAATACATCAACAAAATCGAAGCATGTCCCAAATTACGCAATTCATTACCTTCACCCCATGTTTCAGCAACTCTTCGCAGTAAGCGCGACCTATTCCTGCAGCTCCTCCTGTTACTAGGGCTACTTTCCCTTTCAAATCCATGTCAATATTCTACCAACTACTGAGACACTAATATATGTACATATTTTGACAGAGTACCGGTGTTTCATCTGACAGTACTCGTCAAAGCCTTTAACTGCCAAGATATTTCACGCTACGATGACGCTAGAAATATAGATTGGACGAGATATTTGACATTACTACTCCTTGACCGTAGCCAAAAAATAACAATATCACTCATGTCGCATTAGTTACACTGGATCATTTTTTACAATTGCGTGTATCAAGAACTCTTGCAGTATCATACAAAATTCTACTAATCAATCAGCAAAACAACAAAGGAAAACGAAGAAAACTGTTTTGAAACTGTATGTGATAATTTTATTCCTACGAAAGAAATATAATTTGATTAGTGATCATCTATAATTTTTTCTCACTGCTTCAAATTCGTAAGTAAAAAAAAAGAAAATGTTAAAAATAAACGAAATAGCAAACGTTGACTTCTTTATGAAGCGCTATCAGACATTACGATTTATGCATCCGTTTGCATCGTCATCATACTTTCTTACTCCATAATTAGTCACACTAATGTCAATTACTTCAACAGCGTTTGCCGCACTACGTCTTTCTCATTTCTGGTGAAATGTGCAGATGTCGAGGTGAATGATAATAATCGATACAATCGCCAAAACATCGACGCCTTGCATTTAGGGAACAGTCATATATCCTACAACACACATTTAATACAGTTAGTTCGCGTTCGTACAAGCAGAAAGGGTATAGTCTTGTTTGTGAAGATCGCATCCGATTCGCGCTTTTAGTTCGGCAACGAAACATCGATACACTCTATAATCGATACCTTGAGGCTTGAACTATTCAAGAAGTTCCCGTGAGTGTCTACGAGATGGCATCAACCGCATCAGAAACTGTTGCGATTTACAAAAAATTTAAAGAATTGCCCATATTCGTAACAGAAAACCATAATGAGGTATGTGGAAATGTGAAACTAAATATTAAAAATATTGAATTCCATCCCAAATTCACTTGGCAAGAAATATTCAAAGACATTATTTTGTTACCACGTGTTGCTCAGCGACACGTAAATAAGATTTCGTAATGATTATTAACCAGTGACTACGGCGTGGACCTGTATGACGTATGTGCGCGGATGCATTGAAGGATTTATGTTATGGAAAATGATGAATTATGGGGCTACTGAATACAGATATGTAACCTAGCTGACAGTATAATCACGCTGGGATTTGCGTAATTGATGTGGGTTATCTGTTGTCAACAGAAAAGTGCACATCTTTATAACAAGGTGGCTGATCATTGAATGTAGGTGATTCATTAAATTTGATACGGAATTTCAGGTGATAATCGGCATAATTTTATTGAAGCAACCTGTTTACATACTGACGTGCAGATTATTTATGTACAAAAAACATCAAACGTGGCGAAATAGGCAAAGTAATTCTTAATACTTATCCCTGTTTATATTTCACGCAGACACTATATAAATTTATGTAGAGATGTGTATTGAATGTATGTAGAGTGAGGAGGGATTGAAAGAGTCGTTCGAAATGTGAAGACCAAGAGTGATTGGAGCTCTAGTCAATGCAAATGCCTAGAGTGACAACTGTGTGTGTCGAGGCCATGCTATGTACCAACCGCTTAGAAATCGTAAAAAAAAAAAGAAAAAAAAGGCTGTTGTGGTTGACATGATGTAATTTGGTTTAATTTTTGCATCATGAGTCACCTCCCATACACCCTCCCGCGCTACCTCGACCACACTCCTTGAAAGTCTGACTGCGGCTTAATATTAGTGCTGCACATTATATTTTCTGGGAGTAATTATACTATGGAGACATGCATTTAAAAGAAATGCAAACTTCTGAAAACGATGCGTGCATATAAAGACGAGGTTTCTTAATGGACACTTGGCGTAATGGTTGGGTGTTATTGTGTTTTTAAGTAAACTGAAGTGTGACTGCCATTGGCTTCAGTCAAATTATTTCCAACATTCAAAAATTAAATAGAAATAGTACATTTGGTATTTTGATCAGTCGTCGGATGTTATTCGGATTAAATACCGAAAGTTTAGACCTCAACATTTGTAATAAACATGGCTCATTAACATAATATTTTGTTTTGTTGATAAGAAAAAACTTCACTAGTTGTCAGGTGAAAAAAAAAAGAAGAAATTAGTATGTGTAATCACAAGTAAACTTGTAGTGAAGAAAAGGAAATTGCACTTTGAAAGATATAAGAAACAAACAGTGGAGCACTGTGGTTCAATATTTAAGTGATTTCATTTGTTGACTTGTTATTCATACTTTGGTACCAGTAAACCTATAACGATGTGCAAGCAATTTATCCCTTTCCTGTATATGATGAGACACTTGTTACACACAACAAGGGTGTCAAACGCAGTGGACATAATCTCATAAGCCACACACAAATTGAATGTAGTCATTATCAGTGATTGTGTAAGCTAAGTATCAGTGCTTTTTGGGATTGATATCCATTAGGCAGTTTACTAAAACTGATAAACAGAACAGTGCTGTGTAATAATGTGAGGAAGGTAGTCTTAAGAAAATACTACCTCTGTGATTGTGAAAGAAAATTACTCTTTGTTAGTTGTGCTTATAGTGTGCCTTTCTATGCTTGCACTACCATTGCTTGGAATTTTCCCAATGAATCTGTTACCCTTATGTCCACATAACCAATAATCTTGTTTGTTCCCTCTTCTTATTGCTTTGTTGGTACACTGTATGTAGATAGCTATGTAATTGAAGATTCTGAGATAGGTGGTGGTTCACTTCAGCAATTATTTTTTGAGTATGTCTAAGAGTACCATTAATTATATGAATATAATAGAGGGAAACATTCCACGTGGGAAAAAATATATCTAAAAACAAAGATGATGAGACTTACCAAACAAAAGCGCTGGCAGGTCGATAGACACACAAACATACACACAAAATTCAAGCTTTCGCAACAAACGGTTGCTTCATCAGGAAAGAGGGAAGGAGAGGGAAAGACGAAAGAATGTGGGTTTTAAGGGAGAGGGTAAGGAGTCATTCCAATCCCGGGAGCGGAAAGACTTACCTTAGGGGGAAAAAAGGACAGGTATACACTTGCACGCACGCACGCGTACACACACACACACACACACACACACACACATTTGTAAAGGCCATGTGCGGATGGATGTGTGTGTGGTGCAAAAGCTTGAATTTTGTGTGTGTGTTTGTGTGTCTATCGACCTGCCAGCGCTTTTGTTTGGTAAGTCTCATCATCATTGTTTTTAGTACCATTAATTAGTTTGTGGAATGGTGATTTTAAAATCAAAAACAGTAATGTGGTGCTAAAAAGTTTAATGACACGGAAAATGGTTTCCTTTGAGCTTTTATGTCTAGAACAGGAATTGCAGGGTTTAGACACAAAAAATTGTAAATGCTGGTACATGGACCGTTTGTCCACAATAAATTGACTCTTCACATGGTGGCGGTCAGCAACAGCAGGAGGTATCCCTTGCCCCTGCATTGGGACTCCTGCGTACAGTAATACTTTGTAGCTAATGGCTGCAGCAGGATATTCAAGCATTTGAAACAAAGGCCTCTTTGATCCACCAAGAAATGAGACTTCAAAAATTAAGAAGGTCAAAAAAAAAAAATGGTTCGAATGGCTCTGAGCACTATGGGACTCAACTGCTTGCGGTTCCAGACTGCAGCACCTTTAACCGCACGGCCACTTCGGCTGGCTAATTAAGAAGGGAAGGCACTTGTTATAATTATGTTTTGTTAATTTTTCTGTAGTCTTGTCCTGCTGTGCTTTTTGTTCCAGTCACCAGCTTGTGTGTCTTTTACACATAATTCATGTTGGACACTTTCAAGTGAGCTGTTTCTCTTATTTCTGAGATCAATTTTCTTATAAGTGAATCAAATATTTGAAGTAAAACATGTAAGCAAAAATATGCATTTTTGCACACAGCAAGACAGGTGGGATAATCAGAAAAGAATGTAGTGGATGACAGAAACAAAGAAAGATCTGCTAATTCTATTGGAATTAAGGATGCTGTTCAATTTATATAGTAACATGATGAAGATATATTACAGTTTAACATCTTGGCACAGAGGTTATGTAATATTCCAATATTCATATTTTTATTTAATTCTTTTTTGTTACCACTTTTATCATTGAAAATTTGCTATTAAATACATTCGTAACTGCTTTCCCAGGTTAAAGTAGTGGCATTTATTTTCTCCTAGAGCACCAATATTTGTTGGTGAAACTATAGTATGAAATTACAATCATATTGTGTTAGGGACTTCCAAATATGAAAGGAAATCTACATGATGCTGAGAACCTCACTGGTGAACACTCACACACCAGTATTCCCTGAAATGCTGAAAGGCATACACTTCTGAGTGTGGCTTATCCCACAAAAATTTACTTACAAAGTTTCAAGAACCAGTTTTAAATGTAAAATCTAGAAATTTACTTCCAGCATCCTACTTACCATCCCTAGAGGCAACAAAGACAAGATTAGACTCATTACAGTGTGCACAAAGCAGTCTTTCTTCCTATGCTCATTATGTGATTAGAATGTGAAGCAGCCTACCACGGTATTTTGTTTTATTTTCTCTGGATGGACCCCACAGACTCGATAATCCCCATTGTTGAGTATCTTCTACTATTCACTTAACTCAGTTTTGCAGAGTACAGCCTTAGTTTATGAGACTTTAGACATATGGGTAGTACAAATATTATTCTGCTATACCAGCATAGACAAAAATTGGAAACAGAATGACAGTGAATGTAAATGTTGCATTATAGTAATTGCAATCTTAAAAATTTTGCCTTTATAACTAGTGATAATAAGTGTCAAAATTTGTTGTTGAATCTCCTGAACATTTCATTTGGTTAGATTTTTCTATGCATTGCAAATGGGACTCAGAGTTCCTGTGGCTGAAATTCCTGCCGATTTTTGCCTTGCAGTTACACTGCAGACCTGCAATATCCAGTGTGATGAGGCTTTCTGCCTAAGTTGTATTACTCTCTTGGCTTACACTGACTGAAATGCCTTATGTTAGCAAGAGTAGATAAATTTTTCAGTAGTGTTTCCATCACAAGTGAACAAAATTTACTGATTCATCAGCCAATGGAAGGGATTTGTCCTGAGTATGGTGTAGGACAGTTGTGAGCATAGGAAAAAACTTAGGCTACTAATCCTATTCCAAATTGGAAGAAACCTTAATGTGTGGTACAGCAACAACTGTCCTCTGTATCTGCCTTTGATGTAGATCTATGTAGAAGTAAAAAATCTCCAGATATTAGAAAACATAGTAAAAAGATACCATATTTGTCACTGGTCTTACACATTTTCAGAATATTTAGACTCCCATATGTAAATTTCACTTGATTCTGACTTTTGTATTAAAAAGTTCTTGAATTAGGCAGCATTTAAATAGCAAATATTGCTTTAAATTATTTAAATGTGTTGATTGGAGTATTAGATTAAAATAGCAAATGAGTAGCGTGAAAGGAAGGGCTATGGCTACTTTCAGTGTAGCTGTTTTCTCCTAATACGCACTTAGAAATATAAAATCTAGATCACTGCTAGTCGTAATTTGTTATTAGCATACTTTACAGAAGTAACCTTCAGTGGCTGCTTCTGTCTGTTAATGTGTAACTTAACTTTTTCCACATTCTTGAAACCCCTCATTTGTAAATGGATTTGTAGAAAGTAGTATGTAAATGAAAGAATGAGAAATACGGTACAAGCATGCCTTGTAGATGTCAGATGGCACTGTGTTGACTTAGGAGAGGTATTGAAAGGGGGAAAGGATTAGTCTCTGGGAAGCAGGTTTCCCTCACCATGAAATTTCATCTTATGCTGGGGACATTTCCAGGATCAGAAGGGTTATTTCACCACTGTAGCACTGAAATTGGAGTGGGTCATATTCCAATGCAGACTGGATTAGTGGAATCATGGCTTTGTTTCCTTCCATTATTTATAAATTGAATAAGACTTGAGCTATTATGGATAATTTACACCATAGTTGGCA
This sequence comes from Schistocerca piceifrons, assembly GCF_021461385.2. Taxonomy (NCBI): domain Eukaryota; kingdom Metazoa; phylum Arthropoda; class Insecta; order Orthoptera; family Acrididae; genus Schistocerca; species Schistocerca piceifrons. Next base: position 8,352 of record NW_025728247.1, on the reverse strand, counting down.
TGCATAACATACGCTGTTTGGGCGAGTTCCAATCTATAGTTATGATCCCACACATGTTGCATGCTGCAATTTTTGTCACTATCTGCCCCCATGTGGTGTTAACCAGTATAATCAGCAAATACCAAATGATAGTTGCGAGTGCTATTGTCACTATGTGCAGTCTTGACTCCTACATATTGAGAATGATATAAACAAAATTTCTATATTGTTGAAGTATTAGAAGTAGAATTACTATCTCCTCAAATTAACAGCTTGTACTGTATTTCAGCTGTTCGGTGCTCAGATACATGCGATGAGAGGTTACATGGCCTTACAGGATAAAACTTCCTTGGTGCACACATTTGGTAGAAATTAAAATTTCGTGTATTGGTCATGCTTTTTATATGTTTGGTCAAAAAGTTGTTGGTTAATAGACCTTAGGGATCCTAGTTGATGCTTCGTGAACTTTCATACAGTCCTCAGAAACATATCCAGATCAACTTTGATTCCACACCGCAGTGTTTTGACAGTGAAATTTCAGTTGTTCAGACTTTAAACCATACAGAATTTTTTTTAAGGAGCTTTGATGGTGTACAGTTTCATAATCCCTGGTAATGTTCACTTTATGTGCCTAATTTGTTCTGCAGTATTCATTTCAGTCATCTTCAGTCTTCAAGTATTCTGTATTTGTCTTAAAACTGAAATTGTCACAAATTGTAAAATATGATAGAAGCAGAGACAGAAACAAACAGATGGGTAAGAAGAAATACAAAATTTTAGCTTATAATGGTGATGGTTACAGAACTGGATGATGGCACCACTTGGTGGTTCAACACGTACTGCCAGATTCGTGAAAGGGGCCAACAGAGATGCCCAATAGTTTTTTTTTTTTTTTTTTTTTGGGGGGGGGGGGGGGGGTTGACTCTGTGGAGCAACTTTATTCAGGAGCATGGCGTTCACCAATACGGTGTTACATGTATTTGGAATAGCCGCAAACAATAATGCATGTACCCTAATGTGTTTTGTTCTTCATTCACTTCTACAACCAGGTCAGCTGACTAGAATATTGCCCAGAATAGACTGATTTAAGGACTTTATCTGAGATAATGTTTGTAGATTTTAATCATTCAGGTTACATTTTTAACCACGTGGAGCCCAACATGGGGGACTTAATTTTAAATTTAAAATTATTTTTTTCCCTAGGCTTAATTTTTGAGAAGCAATTGCCCTTGATTACTGCAAGTAGAAGATGCATGGACCAGGGGAATTTACAGGGTCTTGGTTTGGCTATGGTAGTATTATTTGTAGTGATGGGAAACGAGATCACATGACTCAAGAACTTCTCATTGCATTTCTTGAAATATGTGCCTCATATGACTCCAGGGGATTAAGTATGATTCTGCAGCCCTGTAAGAGACAGAGGGTAACAGCAGGCTTGTATGTTGGGGAGTGGGCCTATAGGTTGGGTATCAGTGGGTGTGACATTCAATTTATTTATTTTGGTTCCAATTATGATGAAGAATTCTGCCTCTGAAACTTACTTCCAGTGTATTTATTTATTTATTTACAAGCACCAAGGTCATGGAACATGTCAGTACATGATATTACAACATAAAACTAATAACAGATAAAAGTAAAATGTTTATGAACCCAAAATAAGTCAGTCCATAAGTTTTTGAGAGGCCAATGTAAAAATATCCAGACTCGTGAACAGGGGTCGACAAGAGGTTCGTGAACTTGCATCACTTATTGCCCGAACCACCTGTTTCTGAGCCAAAAGTATCCTTTTAGAATGGGAAGAGTTACCCCAAAATATAATACCATACGGCATAAGCGAATGAAAATAAGCAAAGGAGACTAATTTTCGTGTTGAGCGGTCACTTACTTCAGATACCGTTCGAATATTAAAAATGGCAGCATTAAGTCTTTGAACAAGATCCTGAATGTGAGCTTTCCATGACAATTTGCTATCTATCTGAACACCTAGAAGTTTGAACTGTTCAGTTTCACTAATTGCATCTCCACTGTGTGAAATTAAAACATCGGGTTTTGTTGAATTGTGTGTTAGAAACTGTAAAAACTGAGACTTACTGTGATTTAGTGTTCGTTTATTTTCTACAAGCCATGAGCTTACGTCATGAACTTCACTATTTGAACTGAGCCATTGTTGCACACAACATCCTTTACTACAAAGCTAGTGTCATCAGCAAACGGAAACATTTTTAGAGTTACCCGTAACACTAGAGGGTATATCATTTATATAAATAAGGAACAATAGTGGCCGCGTCACTGATCCCTGGGGCACCCCCCCCCCCTCCTCCTGCTCTCCTTCCTCCCCCCCCCTCCTCCTCCCCCCATTTGACTATACCCCACTCAGACTTCACATCACAGCCATTCTCAACACTGTGAATAATGAACTCTTGCTGTCTGTTGCTAAGGGAAGAGGTGAACCAATTGTAAGCTACTTCCCGTATTCCGTATTGGTCCAACTTCTGGAGCAATATTTTGTGATCAACACAACCAAACACTTTAGTTAAATTGAAAAATATGCCTGCCATCCGAAACCTTTTATTTAACCCACCTAGTACCTCACAGAGAAAATAGAATATAACATTTTCAGTTGTTAAACTACTTCTAAAGCCGAGCTGTACATTTGATTGCAAATCATGTGATATAAAATGATCAATTACCCTTTCATACACAGCCTTTTCAATAACTTTAGCAAACACTGATGGCATAGACATATGTCTAAATTAATTCTTACATTATCCCTTTCTCCCTTTTTATAAAGTGGTTTTACTACTGAGTACTTTAATTGTTCAGGAAAGTGGCCATTCGTAAAAGAAAAATTACAAATATGGCTAAATAAAGGCCTAACATGTGCAGCACAGCACTTCAATATTCTGCTAGGCAATCCATCACTTCAATGAGAGTAGAATACATGAAATCTGGTAGGCCTGCAATGCCAGACACAGTGTGATTAAAATTCAGTCATATCCTGTAATGTGTATCGTTTGTTTGGTACGATTAGGGAAGAACTGTACGAAATGCAATATTGGTAGTGAATATTTCACAAATCCCAAAAAATAAAGTGCAAGGACATGTTTAGCTGCATAAAATAAGTTTTGAAAGCCAAACTATAATAGGCATGATTTATACCATTTAAACAACCATAAAATATTTTGAGGCAGTCAGGCATAAACTGGTAGCTCTTTCTGTTTGTAAGCTACTAGTTAATGTATGACTAATGACAGTGTGTTGCTAATTTTTGGAAAGAGAAAGTTGTTTTTAAATATGTGGTTCAGGGATAAAACCTTTATATGTTGTCATAAGTATGGTGTACTTTCAATTATATTTCTGTGTAATAGCCTTCTGAATCTCTGTTCTATCTTATGATACATCCATTATTGTAAAACGTATTCGGGCACATAGGTTTCTCTCTCTCTCTCTCTCTCTCTCTCTCTCTCTCTCTCTCTCTCTCTCTCTCTCTGAGGTGTTGTTCAAGAAAAGACAGTTTGTCTTCACTCAGCATGCTCCGATGACAATGCTGTATGCTGCTCAATGTTACTGTGCACCGCTGACACCAGTTGTTATGTACAAGAATGGTCCATTCCCCATTGACACTTTCAAAACCAGGATGCCCAATCACGATGATGAGCAGGATGTTGCATGCAAAGAATTAGCTCAGAGGCAGTCGAGGAATCAGAAATGCATAGATATCAACACCATATTTCATTTAGCAAGATCTCATACAGTACCTGCAGGCACCGTCTCGATGGTGTGTGAGACAACAGGTGACAGAGTGCGCCTCACCAAAATACGAGGTGACTTGTTTGGCAGCAGTCGGGACAGTATTGCTGCATGGGAAGGTGGCTTTGCTAGAATCCCAGTACGGACAGCCTTGCAGTGCGTGGCTACATAAGGCACTCCTCCAGCAACAAGGAACCAGTCAGCTGGCAGATATGGTGGGTCAGGTGCCAGATGCAGCCAGGTGTGGACTGCAAGCCCAGTACCCCTTCGAGATACCTAGGAGCAAGTTGATGACAGCCTAGTGGGCACCCGAGCCAAATGGTGCCTGTAGGTAGTGGAGGCAAGGGCGAGTTGAGGATGAGGCTGGATTACCAGCATTGAGCTGATGGCTGGCTGACGTGGAGTTCTTCTTAACATGGGCAGCAGTAAGACACAAGTACCACTTTGTGAGGAGTGGGACACGTCTCTGGTCATATATGTGGCTGAGGCATTACAAAGTACGTCGTCAGGTTGTGGCATGAGGTAACTCCTCTCACCACTGTGATAGTCTTGTGTCTTGCACCATGCCACCTCAGCATTATTACAGTCCAAACAGCTCACCTGATCATGGGTTGTGAAGTCTGCTAGGAAGGGTATTGGCACAAAAATTAAGATACAGAGAGGAGGAGGAAGAGGAGATTAGTGTTTAACATCCCATTGACAATGAGGTCATTAGAGCTCGGATTAGGAAAGGATCAGGAAGGAAATTGGCCATGCTCTTTGAAAGGAAAATCCTGGCATTTGCTTGAAGCAATTCAGGGAAATCGCAGAAAACCTAAATGAGGATGTCCAGATGGGGGTTTGAACCTACGTCCTCCCAAATGAGAGTCCAGTGTACTAACCACTGTGCACCTCACTCGGTAAGATCCAAATACGCTAAGTTTGTATTTGCATTATTTGATCTAATACACAGTGAAGCAGAAATTGTTCTATTCAACTTTGTGTCTCTTGTCTTTCCTTGACTAAGCATTTATTATTCTGGGTAGAAAATTAAGTTAAGACAAACCAGAAGCTAATTCAATGAAAAAAATGGAGATAGCTTTGCTCAGTGGATGGCAATAAAAAAGTCATTACTGTGTGTGAATGGACTTGTTTCACTACAATTTTGTGCAGATGTTCTCGCAGACCAAAGGAAAATTCAGCTGTTTAAGTCAGTGTATTGATATGAGCAATAGTTAAGTGAGAAAGTTAATTTTGCACATGTAACAGTCGCAGTTGACACCGTGACAGCTGTAACTGGGTGATACACAGCATAACCTGATAGCCGGAATTCCGAGGAAATAGTTATCACAATGGCAGTGATTTCTTACCCAGGTGGAGAGGGCAACACAGTTCAATAACTCTCAGCATACTTTATGTGATCGTGGAGAATTTGGCTATTTTTCTCAAGACTCTGGAACAAGACAGATTTCTCTTCCTGTTTATTTGTGGATATGTGATAACCTCCCATACTAAATTGCTACTACTCTGATGTTTTCCCAGATAGCGTCTTTGGGTTGAATGCCACTCATCTTAGCAGTTTGTGAACCAGCATCATATATATTTCTGGAACAAGTGAAAGGCCATCACAGCAGATAAGTTATCGGGTCACAGTTTCGTTGTCCTATTAACAACAAAACAGTTTACCCACTAAAACATTGAAGATGTGCTACAGAATGTACAGAACAAAGAAAACTGTGGAGTTTCTTCTAGATAGAGAGTAATGTCTGAATACAGGGAAATAACATAATTGCTGAAGCACTCAGGGATCTGGTGGAGGAAGCACTGTGATTTGCTGTGCAGGCCTAGAGCCTGCTACCAACTATCTGTCGCATAGGGTTGGGATGTGATGGGAAAATGAGTGGTTAGAACAACAATCTACATTTCTTCAGATTGACAACTTGATCACAATAGATACCTTGCCAGACATGTGAACCTTCAGATGCTACTAAGAACAGAAAATTGTGTGATGATACAATTTCCTTGTATATGAAGAAGACTGCAAACAAATGAACATAATGAAAAACACATTTGTTACAACATACGAGTATGTAGTGTTTATTTCTTTAAGAACAATTTCCAGTCTTAATGCAGACTCTGGTGGTGCGCCCCCCCCCCCTCCCCACACGCACAGGCTGAGTCACTAACTATTGCCACCAAGAATAACTCTGAAAGTATGACAGGAGCTGAAAAGTTTGTGGGGCACAAAAGTTGCATGAGACAACGGGGGCCCTAACATGACGGTGGGTTTTTGCTGCTAGGTGGGGTCGCTTCAGAGATATGAAGGTCAACTTTTACAATCATCAGGCACCAGAAAAATCCTGTGTTCTTTGGAGAAGGGAATCTGATGTGTTATGTTGCTGTCATCTGTGTTCTTACTTCCAGAATAGGTTCAGGAGATTACATACACTTTTACCTGACCCTTCTGAAGGCTACTATTCTTTACAAGAAATCTCTAGAAGCATATCCTCAAACATTCTCAGTGGGGCATCTGTGGATGTCTTCCCATTTTTATTGTTCTCTTTCCACTGCAGCTGTACATCAGCTGTTCTGTTGGGGTAATCATGACAGACTATCTTGAACAAAGAACATTGCCTTACATCTTACATAACGAATTATCACCGTCTCTGACTTTGTCATTAGTAGAATACGTAACATCCATGGTACAGAGACCATTGCAGCGGCACCAGTGTTGATTTCGACCATTCAGGGCACATTTTAAATCCAGCATTGTTGCAGGTCAAGAAGAAGCTCGAAGTGTGAGTTATGGTCTTCGTATTTGCAACCTTGGATGGATTACTGCTGCTAAATTTTTGGATTTTGAAGACGCTGCTGTCTTAAGTTCGTTGTTGCTGTTCAGCCTGAGGGGATTTGGTCTGCCACAGGACTAGCTCCACAACTATAGCTGGAGTCACAAACGATGGCCGGCGAATTCAGGCTTGTTCTGTGCGCCAACGTCACGATTTCTCCGACAGCCAATGAGCGTTCAGTAGTGTTCTGAGCGCTCTGCTGTGAATGTAGTACGGAGTGCGAGCATTAAACTTCATCGTAGCGAGTTATTTACTGAATTTTTATTGTATTTTTTCCGATTTGTCATCGATGACGGTGATGGCAACCAACAAATTCTACGTAAGCAAGCAAAGACATAATTTGCAGGATATACGTCTTCTTCGAGCGCACAGCACCTGTATGCGGTTACCGTGATAGTCACGTGGAACCGGCAACAATGCGAACCACCTCCGCGACATGACCTGTGCGAACCGCCGTCGTTCATGAATCATTGTTGTGAGGCTAGTGAACCGCCACGATCTGTACAGTGGATGTTGCTGGTAAATAAAGTGTACAGGTCCTTGTTCCAGACACATTCATGTACGTGACGTACACGTCAGTGTACCATTACGATTGCAAACTTTCAACATCCACAGAGAAATAACGGAAAGTGTCAATAACACTAAGTTCAAATTTCAGAAAGTGACCAGTTGAAGAAAACTGCGCAATCACCGAAAAAGCTGGCACAAAAAGCAGTGAAGAAGTGAAATCAGTGAATGTGTCCAATCCCAGTCAGACTGCAATCTCTGCTGACAGTGAAATGAGAAGCGGTTGTGTACGTGTAAAAAGGAAAGCAAACACTGAAATTTGGCCGCCTCAAGCAAAGTATTTCAGTCTATAACAATCAAAAAAGGAAAAGATTATTGACGTAATAATATAACAGTACACTGATGGACGAGCTTTCAAATTTGCATTACGGTGCGCGTAAGACAAGATCAACCAAAGTAACGATAGGACATTTCTATGCAGTCTCTCCCCTTCGGCTCGTTTGAGTTTAGTTACGAGCTAACTGCATGAAAGGGGAAAGGCCACATGGAATCTCCAGTTCATGCTCGGCCTGTTAAAACTTCTGCTATCATTTTGGTTTCTTCCATGACAGTTTCGTATTGTGCGGCTCAGTGACTCAAATGTCAGACTGTGGAACTAACAGTGTCGGTTACGACCCTGGTTAACTGTGGGATTATGCTGTCATTTATTATTTCTTCACCTCTGGCAGTTTTTATTAATGCGATAACCGCGAATTTCACCGTGGTTCGGAGTCCGCCTAAAACTGGTTTATACAATATTACTATAACTATTCTCGATGCCAACCTAATTTTGTTGATTTCTTTTGACAGTGTCGCTTTAGAGTGTTAGGATAATATAAGGTCTCTTTTGTTTTAGTCGTGCCTGAAGATGGTCATTACAGACTGAAATGGATAGTTTAAAGACAGTGTTATGTGATGAGTGGAATAAAAGAAAAAAAAATAAAGCAAAGCTCCTCAATGTCTTTAGGAAACAACTCTCCTTAGTTCATGTTAATCATTACAGTAGGCCTAATTAATAAAATAACGCAGGGCTGGTTGTGCTGAAGGACTCCTTGGCAGCAAGTCCTTGAATAGAAAACAATGACCTCTAAAAACACATGTTTGGAAATAGGCTATTTAATGGAAGCACGAACTCTTAGATTTTTATAGTGTTTCAGTTGGAGTTCTTCAGTAACGGTGTGATGTGACGTAAAGCTGCAGAATTCTAGAATGCATATTTTCTGACTTCATACTAAAACAAATGTAACGT